>NC_048287.1:8059119-8359119 GCF_009762535.1 Notolabrus celidotus | reverse complement strand
TTTTAAAGCCTTACATGGTCACCTCATATTTGTGACCTCTTCAACTCTTTTGAGATCCCATGCAGGAACTTTCTTTATGTTCCTAATTCTCGGCTCGTAACCAAAGCTATCCGATGTTGGATTTATTTCACACCTTCACAGGTCGACTCTGATATGAATGTCTGGATGTGGAAATCTTAAATGCTTTCTGCTTGTTCTTTCAGTTTAAAGTGTATTTGGCTGATTCCTGACCCTGTGCACGCTCCTCGACGTTATAAATCACCACCGCTTAATTATAACCCTAAAACATTAATGACTCGGCTGTTTTCTTTCCAGGAAAATAGCATCAGGTTTTATGGAGAGCACTTGAGCTCTTCCAGCTGAAGTTTTGGAGGATGCCCTCCACAGGACGCCAGATGGGAACGAGTCAAGCTCTCAGAGTGTTTACTGCTGTCAAACTGTGGGTCAACGAGGGACTCTGAGAGAGCCAAACACAGGTGATTTACCAGCCGAGAGATCTGTCAGGTCTGCCTTCTTTTCACTTATCCTACGAGTTATGTACTCAAAATCGCAACTTCTCTGCTTTTCTTCCATGTCCGAGACAAAACCATTCTCCACTGAGCCAAACAGCAACTCAAAGAGTAGAGGGGTGTTTGATCACAACAAGTTAAAATCAAAGCTATCGGACAACCTTAGAGACTAACAAGTTGACAGCTGTCTCGGTGCAGGCATGACGTACAACCAGCTTTAAAAGTTCAGTGTGGTTTTAACTGAGCATGTTTATTTTGTGTTGAATTAATTTATCAAAAAGCAGGAGTGTCCCTCAGCTCCCTGCTGCATCAGCTGTGTGTTTCCATCCCTGCAGTGCTGTAACATGTGACTTCTCTCCTATAAGACTCACCTGAAATAATATCTGGGGTGTAATTCCACAGGTTGGCATCGCAGAAGTTGCTAAAATCCCCTGGCCTCACCACTCTGGCTTTTTTATAAAATCTCTGTCATGACTCTGCTTTAACTTCTGACCTCAGGTTTTTATGTGGAGGACAGAGTACACACGTCAAAAAAACAACAAGAATATAATTTTAGAAAGCAGGAATCGGTTCAATTCAAATCCAATCGAATGCTGCTTTCTGAAATAAAGGGTATTGTGGGTCCCAGGCTGCGTCATGAGACAGCCTTACAGGATCTAAGAAAGGCACATTAACACCTTTGACACTTCCCCCTGTTTCATAGCAAACCTTTGGGTTGAGCTGGCCTTTAAAGCTGCACAGAGTCCCAGTATCCTCTTAGGAACTCTTTTAAACTATGAGATGGGAAACCTGAGAACCTTTCAGAAGACACCTGGGTTGCAGACTGGTTTGACCCCTGGTTAATTTGCAGAATTTTTCGAAGCATCCCATGGACCGTCCGTCGTGAAGGGGCATTACATAGACCTGTTTTCCTTGATGGGCTCTCCTGGAATGGTCACAGCACTGCTGGGGGACCCTCTCCTGCTGTGAGGGGCCGTTAAGCTGAGAGGATGTCGACCTGGAGAGCCGAGTGTGTCCGTGTTGATTTATTTCTCTCTGGAGCAGCAGGGAGAGCTGGAGGTGTTATGATGGGGGCTTCCTCCTCGTTTCCTCGCCAACTTCCGGTCACAAAGGAGCTCAGCTTCTGCAACAGGCTCCTCTCACACCCACATGGACTGTCAGAGAAAGGTGACTCTAATGAATGGAAACAAAACGAGCTCTGGGTGGATCTCTCTGTCCAATCATATCTGTATCAGTTTCACCTGCACAGACGTATACAGACCTTAAAGAATTACCAGTTGACCATATCACTTTGGCTGAATGTGTGCATGTGTGTGTATGTATGTGTGTCCCTGTGTGTGTATGTGGAGGGTCTGTGCTCCAGATGTGCAGCAGTGAGGGTCCCTCTCTGTAGGCGGTGGGTGTTGCTGAACGTGTCGGCAGCCATATGGACGGGAGGGGTTGGAAACATCCCGTTACAAATCGTACATCAGAGGCCTGACAGCCTCCGATCCAGAATATTTTCATTTCAGTCACGAGTGCAGACGCTCCAAAGGCCCTGGACCACATTAGTTTAACCCCTTATGGACTGTCCATTACCAAGGATAATCACACACAGATAAAACATAACTTGTGCATACTTTTTCATACCAGTCCCTCAAAACAAACCAAATAAAAGACTAAAACGAACGTCAAAAAACGACACTCTCAGTTCAATCACTCTCCTCAGACACAGAAACACACACTTCTTTTCTCCAGCCATAAATCATCCTGCTCATGTGCATAAATGTATTAACAAAAAATACACCTTGGCCCATTTCAGAAACATACACAGAATCCAAAGGAACATGAATGGGATAAAAAAAGTTTGTCCAAAAAAAGTCATGAGACAGTTTCGGGAGATGCCAAAACAAACTTTTGGGATTCCCTGAGAAACTTTTCCTTCTTCACAACTGTTTTAAATTTTTAACTTTTTTTAAATCTTAAAAAACTTTTACAAAACCCCCCAAAAACCCTTGAGATCCTAAGAAAATTTTGGAAGATCATAAAGAATTTCTCAAGACCCTGAAACTTTGTGATATCCTGAGAAACTTTAGTGAGAGGCAAAGAACTTTACTAATTCCTAAACACTTTTGAAGTTAATCTTTTAGGGGATTCCAAGAAACTTGAAGATGATCACACAAGACTGTTGTAAGATTTTCAGGAAAATCTACCAGTTCTTGTGAAGCTTGCTGGATCCCAGGAAACCTTCGCAAGATAATGAGAATCTTTTACAAGATCTAAAGAACATTTTGGAAGATACAAACAAATTTTTCAAGATCCCTTCATTCAGCCCTTCATTTTCTGACATCCCGAGAATTTTTTATGAAATCAAAATCTTTAAAACTTCTCATGGAAACCTTTGATGAATCCCAAGCAACATTTTGAGGACCCCAATACATTCTAGCAGGATCCTGCAAAAGTTTATCTTGATCTTGTGGAACTGTTAAAAAGATCCTGATAAAATGTTGGTGATTCCAACAGAGTTTTGTGAGATCCTAAAACATTTTTTGGCAAACTCTGGAGATCTTGAGGAGCTTCTTCAAGCTGTTGAAGAACTTCTTCAAGGTCTTCAAAATCATTTGGAAGATCCTACATTACTTTTGCAAGATTTAGGGAGGTTCTGAGAAACTTTATTAAGGCCCAAAAAGTTATGTCAGCAAGTCACCAAGATCCCAGAATCCAAATAATCTTTGGATCCCATCGAACCTTTTGCTGACAAACTTTTGGGAACCTATACATTTTGGAATATTTTAAAGAACAAGGTTTAGTGAAACTCTGCTACAAACTGCAGAGAGATCATTCAGAGATCATGAGATCTTTTCAAGGTTCTAAAAAGTTGTAAGATATCACAAAACTTCTGCTAGACCTCTACCAGATCCTTAGAAATTATTGTGATAAACCTGAGACTTGTTGGATTTTATAAAACTTTGATAAACTGCTGGATCTCTAGAGAAACATTTACTTACGTTACATAAGATCAACCAATTCAGCTAAATACTTTATATATCTAAACTCACAAAAACAAGTTGAAAATGGAAAATGTTTCTGCCAATGTTACAGCAGTTCTAACTTGAATGATAATTTATCTAACAAAAAGAAAAACAATGAAAATGTACTAACTGACTCCAGTGATATGTCTATTTATTACCTCAGTAAACATTCTCTTCAGTAGTTTATTGTCTCAACCTCTAGTTTCAAGTCTTCTCCATTAAAGCATGATGTTCTTTCTGAATTGTATTCACAGTAAATGTTGGTAATTACACAAACTTTTCCCCACATCTTTTAAAAGGGAGGACAGCAGCAGAGGAGGCCCCGTCAGCTGTTCCAGTCCTTGTTCTCCACGCTGTTTAAAAAAGGGGAATTAATACACTAGGTGGAATCTGCTGGGACACACTGTCATGACTGATAACGTGTAGGGAAAGTGATGTCCTCCTAGAGAGGGAGTTTATAATGTTCTTGACATTCACAGCTGAATACAGCAGTTCAGCATTGACCTAAAATCTTACAGTGCCTCATGGAGCCCACACAGCTCGCTCCCTGAAGGAGAGTTTATCAGCTTCATTCACACACCAATGTCAGCTAACAGTCCGATAACACATAACTTTTATTGCAGTGCCAAATTGTTTTCTTGTTGAGGAGACCTTTGACATTTTTCTTAGGTTACGCTGTTTTTTTTTTTTTAAAGCTAAACAGTTCACTCCTGTCACTCCTTTTTTTTGTACCAGGCTGTAAACATGTTTATTTCTGCTGTAAAGTTGAATATTTTAACATGGGGCTCTATGGGGACTGACTCACTGCAGGAGACAGTAAGTAGTTTAAAGTGAACTTACCTGTTTTTTTCCTCTATCAGAAACATGAATTGAAAATGCTGTAGACTTTTGTAAAACTTAAAAAAAAAAAAAGAAAAAGGAAAACAGAGCATTCAGCAATTTCCCTTGAGAATTTTTTGGAAAACTTTGGACAATTTTCTGAAAACCTTTAGGAAAGTTTGAAATTGGGAGTATTAAGACATAGTCACAAGTAAAGACATCGTCAGAAGTTTTGACACTTTACAAAAGTTTTCATTGGAAGATTGGTAAAAGTTTCAGAAATTAAAAAAAAATATTGGACATTTTTATAAAACTTTTGAGAAACTGTTGGAAACTCGTAAATGTTTAGAAACTTCAGCAGTAATGCGGAAAGTTTTTGAACTCTTTGAAAACTGTAAAAATCTGTATAACTTGTCACAAATGTTCAGCAACTTTTGGACATTTTTAAGTAACAACTAACAAAAACTTTCTGAAAACATAAACTAGTTTAAACTTTTATAATTTTAATTTGGAAGTTTTGGGATCTTTTTTAAAAAAAAAAAATTCAAATACAGGATTATTTATCCAGGATTTTAAAACTTTTGAACTTCCTTGTTTCAGAAACTTTTGGGAATTTTCTAATTCAAATTCACAAAACATCCTTGAAATTGTTTAAATTTGCATACACTTTCAGACATTTTTTCTTATACACTTTCAGAACTTTGTACAAACCGTAAACCCGGGAAACTTTAAGAGTTTTTGAAAACTTTCAACTAAAAATTGATAGAAACATTCAAAAGTTTCATGAACTCTGGTAAACTCTGGAATTTTTTTATCAGAAATTTTGGGAGACTTTTCAGAAATTTCATTTTTAATGAGAGTGTTTGACAGCTCCTCACTGTTCTTCAGTACCACCCTCTTTAAATGAGGTCATGTTGTGCTTCCCTGAAGGCCTCATTCACACACTTGACATTATTTGTACAGTCTATTGTTTATTGTTGTACTTGCATCTTACATGGTTGCGCCAAAGTGTGCTCTTATGGTCTGAATGGTGTGTTTTTATTAGAATAAGGCTGCGTTCAAACCAGCATTTAGTTTTAAAGGCTCTGCTGTGATCACTGATGGAGTCTGGCTGCTGCCTGATTAAAAGGTTAAAGAGAGAAGTGAGGCTAAACACAACAGTAAATCTGTGGGCACTAAAACAAACAAAAAAAGTGTCAGAAAAGGACCGAAATGCTGCACAGTTGGTAAGAACTGTATTTGGACCCTCGGAGCAGCACCTCTCAGAGTCAGTTAATCCCTTTCTTGACTAAATATTAAAGATATTAGGACTTTAAACCTGTCCAGCGCGGTGTTATGTTCGTTTGGCGAAGCAGAAAACTGGAGAAATATTATTTATTTGAATCCAGTCTACGGGCCTGTGTGTGGAGGCGACGTAACACAAGGACCTCAGGCTGTTGTATTTTATGTTAAAGGATTTGTTTGACACGCTCTTCATCTCCCCAGGCGCTGCTCTTCCTCCCAACACCACACCTCCCTGCTTCCTCCGTCATCCTCCTCCACTGTGAGAGAAAACTGAAGGACCATCCAAGAGAATGTGCTGGAAACACTTCCAAACTGTCACACACATATATCACACAAACACACACACTCACACACACACTCGTCTTCCTCTCCTGTGTGATCCTGGCAGCGGCTGGGTGAGAAACAGCAGGACGGGCCGCTGCTCTTCATCAGCGGAGAGCAGCCTTGACTCTTTGACGTTCAGCTATTCAGGGTTTTCCTCTGCCTCACTTCTCTCAAGCTTTTTGTTTTTCTTGGTACAAAAACCGACAGCAGAGGAATGAACTATGGGAAAAAATATGTTTGAATGTTGGTGAGAAAATACACATGTGGGCTCCGCCTGAATGAAGCTGAATCACTCTGAAAAAAACAATAATTTAAGAGTCACAGAAGATTTAGAGGAGCTATATGGGAGTGTGTTTTCTCAGGACGGTTGCGTTCACACTGCAGGTGAAAAAAAGATCAAATCTGGATTGTAATTGATGCACTTAAAATCTCTTTTGGGGGGCACAGATTTGGCCTAATGGTTAAGTTGGGCACCCATATAGTGGGCAGCCTATGTCAATTCCAGCCTGTGGCCCCTTTCTCACATCAATCTCACACGCTCTCCCAGTTTCCTACTCTATTCACTGTCCTCAACTCTATCTATAAAGGTGTAAAAAATATAACTTTAAAAAAAATCTCTTTCGGGCTTGTTTGATGTTTTACATCTTGTAATAAGTATCTTAAATGTAGAAGTGCAATCCCAGCCTGAACCTTGATAAATAATGAAAACGTGGCCTGATGTGTGAATGTTTTTCTAAAAGGAATTAAAAACATGAACCTTAATACAAATTCAAACACATAAAAAGGTGAATCACACAGGAAGCATGTCCTGATGTTACATCAGAAACGGTCAAACCAAACTCCAGTCAAATCACAACCATTTTAAAAGTAGTTTTCCTGTCATCTTGATGACTGAGCAGATCATGATTTCAGAGTAATTACGAACAAACATCATAATGTAGTTATTTCAGCATCCTTCAGTTTATTGTTGTTAAATCTCAGTACCATCCTTTTGATGTGGCCTCATAGCGCTTTAGTCCAGCCACACATCATATGACTTTTAGATCTTTAATTTCATTTTAAGACTTTGGGACATCACACACAAAACGATCTATTGAGATTGCAATGCGTGTGATGGCCCTGTTGAATCTGTGAGGTTTGTTGTGGGGAGACCAATTATTTTAGAGGCATTTGTTTTAAGTTCACTCCGGTTGATAAACATCCGGTTAGTGACCTGAAGTAAGACCGATTATGTGTTACTTTACAGTGAAACTGAGACTACAAGACTCCCTTTCTGCACAATTGTTATCACACAGTTTTATGTGGATTTATTTTGACTCTTGGAGCTTTACATAAAAACTTCTAAACTACTGATCTCTAGTGGAAACTTCTAAACTACTGATCTCTAGTGGAAACTTCTAAACTACTGATCTCTAGAGGTGTAAAAAGGGATGTCAGCTCCCTCTAAAATCCCTCACTTCTTAAATTTTTGTATTTCTAATTGATTCTATTTTTATGTAGAGCACTTTGTGTTACACTATCATTGTATGAAAGCGCTTTACAGATAGCATCTGATTGATTGATTGATGTCCATCAGAGAAATCCAGGTACTGATCCTTGCCAAAACTGGGCTCTGGTCAGCCTCAGGTTGCCCCCAGCTGAGAGAGTCCAGGTGATGATAGAGGTATCAGTATCTGTATCTGTTTTTTTGTTTAACCCAGACAGAATAACATTATTTTGAATATTAGTCTTCATGTGGTCTAGAACAGCTCCACTCGTGTTAATCCTGGCATAAATACAGAGCAAACAGCCTGGCTTTGCTCAAAGTAAAGAAAATACACCTTTCAGTCTCTGGAGTTTGCTGATTCTCGTGTCTTTGAACTTGTTTTTCCAACATTGAACATAGCCTGCCCTAAATTAAGACTTGGGGAGGCTTGAGACTTGTACAAGTGTAACTACCTCCCTGACCTTTTCCCGGGAAAAAATAATTTGTAAAACTACTTGAACACACTTTTTGCCTCTGACATTCTGCTTGCAGTATTTATAGATGAGCAAACAGCTCTACCTGCTGGAGAGTGAGTGAGTGTGAGTGTGAGTGTGAGTGTGAGTGTGAGTGTGAGTGTGAGTGTGAGTGTGAGTGTGAGTGTGAGTGTGAGTGTGAGAGTGAGAGTGAGAGTGAGAGAGAGAGAGAGAGAGAGAGGAAAGACAGGAGATTAAAAAAAAACATGCAAGCATCAGCTTTTATATTCATTATAATTATTATTTAATTCCATTATTTAATTCCTAATGACAGCTGGCAGCAATTTAAAAACCAGAGTGTTGGTAGGTGTAGGTGTTTAATGTTTGGGAGAAATGTATTTAAGAAATCCAAAATTATTATTTTAATAATATGAAAATATATTCTGATTCACAGAAACATTCTAGTGAAAAGTTTCCCTGACATGTTGAGTATAAAAAAAATTACATATAAAAAAGTAACTTTCATATTTGAGGGGAAAAAATAACATTTACACAGCTGAGAAATAAGTTAGATTATCTGTTTGCTTTGTCCTGTGATTATGTCAGCTCTTTTATGGCTCACTGCAGTTCTGATGTTTCACCACTAGATGTCAGTAAAGTCTAAAAAAACAGACAGTGGTTAATTTCACCATTATAAAAGGCCCTGAGAAGTTTGCAGGAGGGAATCTAAAAATAAATATTCTTGAATGTATAGTTTTATATTAAAACAAGGCGGCTTTATTCACAGAGCTCATTTAAAACACATTTGAAATACTTTACAGAGATAGACTTTAGAAATACTTTTTCTTGTAGAGCAACTAAAACCAAAATGTGGTCAACTGAAATTACATACAATAGTTAAAATATATGAACTTGACTACATCTTAATTATAGAGGTTGTGTTGTCCACCTTGAGGGACAGCACACTGGAAACACCTTTAATTATAATGTACTCAAATATAACAGCGCTGCTTTAAAAGGTATCAAACAATGAGGAGGGGTAATGAACCTCAACGATGCTGACACCTGGCCAACAGCGACAGCACACCCACCTGTCAGTCAACTCAGCTACGCCCCTAATTATGCCTGACTATGCATAACTCAGTATTAATATAATCAAAATGGCAGGCTGTATATAAATTCAGCCCGTACAGTTATCAGGGATAGAGGATAGCCCAACCTGTTTTTGTACCAAGCTGTAAACATGTTTATTTCTGCTGTAAAGTTGAACATTTTAACATAGGGCTCAATGGGGACTGACTCACTGCAGGAGAAAGCCTCTAGCTGACACACAAGGAGCTGCAGTTTTTGGCATCTACATCTTGGCTTCATTGTTCAACACTAGGGGTTGCTGTTTGAGTGCCTGCCCTTTGAACCTTAGTGATAAACTGGAAGAAGAATTACTTCCTGTTTGAACGATGGTTTGGTAAATGGAAATTAAAATCTTTGCGAAATTAATTAAAAATTAATGCAGAGAAGAACATATTGACTTATACCTGGTAAATGTACATTAACAGTGGTAATACAAGTAAGGTATTTAAGGGAACTAAATGGTCACACTGTTAAAATATTAATATTAAACAAGGCTTCTACTTGTCATTTATATGTGTAGTCTGCAGTGAAACGAGGATTTCGTCGCCACTTGTTTATTTTACACATTAAAGACAACTCAAAATTAGAATGATGAGGATTACGGGGGAGGATTGCCTAATCACCCTCCAGGTTGGTTTTAATTGGTATTCCCCATTCTGCTCCAAATGAATACATAATGGCTCATTTAAATATACACAAACAGCACCAACACATAAAGACGTAATGTGGAACAGTTCATGGAACAATTAACCATTTGTATGTTTAGAAAAGGCTTATTTGCAAAAGTTAAGGGGGGGGGGGCACCAAAGCCACGCACTCAGTGTCAGGAGAGCAAACACACCCTCCGCTGTTTTTGGTTGAAAATAGTTAAGCTTACTACCATGCTTGTCACTGTCACTTCTCCCTCACTAAACAATCAAAATCAAGAAGTGGCGGGGCTTCTGGTACCAACTGTGTCTACAACAGTGGTGGAGGAGAAACTTTTCAGGTTTTGCTAGGACAGGATTTGTTTTACATTTTTCTTTGTGAATAATTACAATCATTTAGATACATTTCAAACAGACTGATCCATCACTACCAACAGGAAAGCAGAAGTGCCATGAGAAGATTTGAGCACCAGTGAGAAATGCTCTGAAATTGAGGTTGCAGATGCTGCAGGAGGAAAAACTGCTGTTAGTGGAAACAGGCCCCCATTTCCCCAAATTAAACAGTTTTGTAGATGTTTTTTTTTTTATGAATTTCTGTCTACATAGTGGATATTAGAGGGCAATCATTCAAAGTTTAGCTAAATCATGTTTTCACTTGTTGTCAAATTGTGTCATTTAATTAAAGCTGAAGTAGGATATTTGGATAATTTTGTCTGGCCTTGTTCCAAAGCAACGTTGAGTTGAGGGGAGTTAGCAGTGCAAAGAGGGCAGTGTAACTCATGTTACCGTATTGAACAGAATCAAAAAACATGGCTATTGTCATTACACATAGTTTTCAAGCTAGCATGTTAGCTTTGCAAAATGTTTAAACATCTAAGCAACCTGTCCTTAAGAAACACAGCCACCATGTCATCACTTTCCAGCCCCTTTGCCTCCCTCAGCTGTCGCAACCGCTGAAAGGCAGCCCCAATGTTCACTCTGATTTGTCCTCTTACTTTATCTCTTTTTCATCTTTCCAACTACTGTCTTCCTTTTCTTTCTCTGTAGAGCAGAAATTGTAGGTGAGCTGAATACTTTGCCGTTGCTGTCTGACTCTCAGCTCTTAATTCCTTCTGTAGAAACATCTGATAGATTCTAGTTGCGTGCAGAAATAGATTACGCAGAGGTAGCGACTTGATCAGTAGGTATGTTATCCAATCATAACCAACAATGTTTCTACAATAGATAAAAAATAATGGAGACACTAATGCTGGAGTTGGTTATTTTTTATTGGAAATAGTTGGCATATTTTGTCCTCTGAAGTGCAGCAGGCTCACACAAACACAAGTAGAAAGAAAATATGCTTGCTTCAAGAGAAAACAATAATTTACAGTTTGCATACATTACTGTGTAACATTCACACTGACTGGTCCACAGATGGCAGATATAAAACAGTGAACATATTAAACGTAGACTTCTGTTCCACCTTCCTGCTCATAAAAACACTGAGAGCTTCTTCCTGTGGACATGATTCTCTCCGTCCTTCAAAGCGTCATAAAGCTCATTGTTGTTGGTCAGCAGAGAGAGTCAAAGGACGCCCCGCGGCTCCTGTAATCCTCGTCTCCTCCACACATTTCTAACCCAATAACTCTCACTCTGCAGGTCACACACAGCCGTTTCTCTCTGCTGCTGTAAGAACATCCTGCAGCCTCGGGGTCGGTCCACTTTGTCTCTCTTTTATGTGTCCAAAGAAAGAGGACATTATGTTTGGCTTTTTCATTACCAGGAAATAAAAGGAGCTTCTTGAACAGAGTGGAGAGATCATCCCATCCAATCCCTCTTCATCCTGCTGTCTGCTTCTTTCACCTCAGGTGAGGACTGTACAGAGGACCGGAAACGTCTGCAGAGGTCTTAGAGCTTCACACATGACCCGAGGGGAAGCTGCTCACAGGAGAGAAAGCACATCAGAGGACGGTTCCTGTTGTTGCATGACTAACCAAAAGCCGCTTTTAATGCAACCAACCTGAGCTTCGCACTGAAGGCATCCATCCTGAGCTCAGGTGCTACTGAAAACTACAAAATTGTGCTGCAGAGTATGAGAAGTGGAAGCTGTATTCTTTGCAGGTTTTTTGGTATTCAGTTTGGCTCCCCTTCCATTGTTGTGTGTAAGGGTTTTTAAAAGTCTCCATCCTTACATGGATATTATATTAAGGGTGGAAAGATTCTCAGGATTAATTAATTACCAGTCTTAATGTTACAGATCTGAGTGCACCGGCCCAAGGCATCCTGGATCAATATAAACATCATATGAACCTGTTTATGGCCCGGTGTCATCATGTGAGCCGCTTCACTGAGATTTTGTTGTGGTTTATCGCAGACTGTAATCTCACAAGACCCAGACGTTAACCTTTTACCTTTCACAAGAGTAACGTTAGCTTAGGTTGAAGGTCAGGTAGTGTTAGTTAGCTCAGGGGTGAATGGGGGATGTAATTAAAGGAAATTAAAGTCTCTGAAAAACAATTATGTACATTTGCTGTAAGACCGATTAAATCTGATATGGCGACACCTGTTCTGTGATGCTAGCATTAGCAAGCAGCATCACTAGCAGCCTTCAGTAAACACCTTTACCAGCTTAAACTCAGCGAAGTCTGCAGTTATCACAACATCTGCACCCTGATTTATCATTGAGGTTTACGGCTTCACTGTGACGTTTGGAGTGATGGCTCTGTGACACAGTTTAGACGTTAAATCTGAGTTTTAAGACACTGAGCAGACAGCATTTTAACCAGTGCGACAGAGATGTTTCTCAAATCACAAAGTAAAATTCTCCAAATGTAGAGAAAGCATCAAAAACAACAGTACCTGAATGTTATGTGAGAGTCACAGCGCAATTATCATCATTAGTTTTTAAGATTTGTCCATGAGTTTAATCACACGCAGCAATAGATGATTTTAGGCCTGATTTCGGGCCTGATCTGCCACCTCTTAATCGATTAAGACCTAACAGTGTTCTAGTGCGTGGTCAGCCTCGCGCTGGTCTTCCCCAAGCGGCAAACTCCGGTCTCAAACGATGAAGCCAATGCGGAAGTGCTATAAACTGCAGTACATCGAGAATCCGCTTGAGGCTGGCTGCAAAAACACCGGAAACTACATAGATATGAATGGGAAAAAGACGATCTTTAAGACGAGCATTAATAAACATGTTTACAGCCTGGTTCAAAAAAAGGCTTGGCCCTATGAAGCTAATCTCTCTAATGGCACACACTGTACGAGGGGTGAATTTTTTTCTAACGTGACGGTTCAGAAGATATTAAGATTACGAGTTTTGCCCAAATAAGGACATGACTGACGTGACTCCCGGTCGGAAACATACAGCCATTGGCTAAGGGGCTCACACTACGTCACACTCTGCCTGGTTGAGTTCCGCATTACCAATATGGCTGCTGCCGTCGATTTGCTTCAAAACAGCTCTCAGGAACAGATGGGTGACATCACGGATACTACGTCCATATTTTATACAGTCTATGGTCTTCCCCCAGATCCATAATCTCGGTGTCCACTGTGTTAGGGTTTCACTTGTACTCCCTCCTCAGTCAACACCCCCCCGGCTATGTTTTCAGAACGTAGCAGGACCACCAGAGAACCGGAGTCATGTGACTTTTTTCCCAGTACGGTTTTCCTGCACCCATGATGTGCGTATCGTATTCTCATCCAAGTTATCTTTATTGACTATGGAAACCTCTAAAATACAAAGTGTTTCATCCTGAAAATAAACTGTTGTATTAAATTGTTTTGGTGCATGACTTCCTGTCTTGCTCAGTTGGCTCTGTGCTGATTGTTGCATCCTGCTCCGGCAAAAATAGAAATCTTGCGTATCTGAACACAGATCTATTGGAAGAGATTTACAGCCCTACTAAATACAGTCACTGTTGGTTGGATATTTTCATCCTGTTAAATGTCAGACCTTAAATCTAAATGTCTGAACACACCAGGTGAAGTGAAAGAAAATAGACTGATGGGAGTAGAAAAGAGACACTGACCAGATCATATACTTTAAAAGCTGTGGCTGTTTATAGTTTGAACATGTGACTATTTTTTAAAATACTTTACTTTGTTTGAAGGTATGTTATCGTTGTTGGGAACAAGTGCTCTCTTTACAAGATTAACTTTGAAGTTGTTCCCTAAAGGCTTCATTCAATATTTCTGCAGCCTTTACAAAACTGAGAATGATGTTTTGAATGCAGCCTGGAGGTGAGAAAAAACAAACTCATCATTTTACTCGTACATAATCAAACATAAGAATTACTACTACACTCCTGAGTGTTCATCCATGTGTTCAGGCAGACATGGAGCTGCCACTTCCACGTTAGTGACCTGACAGGACACTTCCTCACTTCATGTTCGTCATCAGTCCTCCCTCTTACACGGTTTTCACAGCACAGCTGTAAACTTTAACCTCACTTACTGAAAGTGAGCTTTGTTTTTCCAGCAGACGTCAAACTGTCTTCTTTCCTGGCAGAGCATCAGTCAGCTCTCTGCCAGCCTGCATGTGGGAGTGATTATCTGTTCTGTCAGTGCGTCTCTCTCTCCCTCCTCCACCTGAGGCTTCTCCTCCTAAAGCTTCGCCTTTAAACAGAAGCACGTCTAACTGATGGAGAACACGTGTGAAATATCACAACAGGATATCAGGAACCAGGAGGAAGTCTGGAAACTCGCTCTGAGCTGAGGCAGAGGTGAATGAAGGCTGAGGAGACTCACACAGAGGAGGATGGAAGGTTCCAGGTGTCAAAGAAATCAGTAGTAGTAGCAGCAGCCATACAGCAAAGAATCCTACAGAGGTGTTCACGTTATATATCGAAAATATTTGCATTCAGAACATTAAATGGGTCCGTTTTAGCTCTTTAACCCATATTGGTTGACTCCCTCTGACTAAGACGAATGTGGTAAATGTGAGAAATTCAGCAGCGTCTAAAAGGAGTCTGTCTTAGTCTTAGTGAATCACAGAGTAAATATCACACCTCACAGCTCAACAGATTTTTCTATGAGGTGTCGTTAGGATGAGAAAAACTGAAAAATCTTTCCTTCGCATTAAAAAAAAAATCTGCATCTGACAGAGCTGTGAAAACGATTCATGTGTGCACAGAGCTGCAAAAACAACATTAGAATCCATTCCAGACCAGTAGGTGGCGCTATAACTTTAATTCATAACACATGGAAGGCATTTTTAAACAGAGCAGGGATTACAAAGAAACTTGAAGATGAAGGTGAAAGTAACAAAACTACACTTTACTGAAGAAGAGTTATTAACCTTTGCAGATTCATCAGCACAAGCTCAGGGTCCACGTATTGATCGTTTACATGGCGACATGCAGGGTAGCGTTTTTAAAAGGATTTGGATCTGGATCCCATTTTCAAAAGTTTGCATTTTCAGCTGCCCAGAAAGCAGTTTCCAAACAACTATAGTTACCGTTTTCTATTGACTACATTTCCAAGTAATCAGCCCTGAGTGAGTTTGATTTGTCCTGGAAGATAAACGTGATCAAACCCTCCGCCACCTGAGTGCGGAGTCAGTGAGAGACAGAGCTAGGTGGTTGGGTTAGCCACCAGCAGGCTATTACTTTACCCAAGTGGAACTTTCCACTTGTTGTGAACCACCGGCAACCCCTGGTCTTAAAATATATGAAGCCCATGCTGAAGTGTTATAAACTGCAGTTCATCGAGCGTCCGCTTGAGGCTGACTGCAGAAACACTAGAAACCACATAGACACCAATTCAAGAAAGACGATCTTTACAGCAGAAATAAACATTTTTACAGCCTGGTTCAAAAAACTGCTGCAGTCTGAAGAGCTAGTTTCTCGATCAGCACACATTGTACGGGGGTTGAATTTTTTCTAACGCGACGGATCAGAAGATGTTATGATTACGAGTTTTGCCCATTTAAGGACATGAATGACTTGACTGACAGGCAGGAACACTGTAGCTGTTGGCGAGGAGGCTCAAAGCCCGCCTCTTTACCTCACACTAGCTCAACAGAAGTTAGGTTGACTTCAGCATTTCCAGTATGGCCTCCAATGATTGGTTTCAACAGCGCTCAGGATCAGATGGGTGATGTCACGGATACGTCATGGATACAAAGTCCATTATTTATACAGTCTATGTTGTGAACCATTTTAAAAGAGCCGACTGCCTCCTGACATCTGTTTGACTTCTTGATGAAGGCTTGAGGCAATTTAACCATTGATAAGAGAGTGAATTGGAATATTTCTTGGTTTATTCTTGTTATATTGTGACTTTATTTTTATTTAACCGTGAAATATATATTGTAATATCATGACATCATTCCAATAATATATTATAAGCACAAAGATTCAATTTGTGATGACGTAATTCTTGTAAATCCACAACTTTATTCTTGTAATATTCAGACTATTTTTTCATTACAAAATGCATTTATTCTTGTTATATCACAACTATCTTCTTATAACTTCATGACTTTTCTGACTTTAACCAAGAGTTCATTTTCTTCTGTAATATTTTCACTTCATCCTAAATCTTGATTCTTGATTTTACTCCTAAATCATAACATTATTCTCATTTGGCAGCTTTGTTTGATATGACTTTATTCTCATAATATCATGACTTGTAAAATCCCAACTTTACTTTCATGAAATCCTGATTTTTTTTTGTTGCTTCGCTGCTTTGTTCTTTCAATAGTCAGACTTTATTCTCATTGTATCCAAACTTGAAATCCTTGTTATAGCACAACTTCTTTTCCTTGCATTATCACAACTTTATTCTTGTTATAGCACAACTTTCTTCTCATAATATCACACCTTGTCTTTGTGTTCTCTCTCTCTTGGTTTCAATACAATATTATTATTACTACCCCATCATTATTTACATAATATTGTGACTTTATCTTTTGAAATATCTGATATTTATCCAATATGGTGGCCCTGTCATATGAGTCTGATTGGGATTAGGAAAAAAAATAATCATGAAGAAAAGGTCCCACCTTACTTCTTTCAGAGTAATGCACTGAAAATGTTTGCCATCACCTTCATTTGTAGGAACGTAAATTCACAGAAGGTGGAGTATTCCTTGAAAGAGATTAGGGAGTCTGTTAACCCCCCTTCTCACCCAGAATTGCTCAGACCTGGGTGAACAACGGGTAATAGGAACTACTTTGTTGAAAAGACCTAGACCTTAAAAAGCCCCAAACCCCCCGGCCCCTGAATCTCTGCTCAGTCGGCCCATGTCTGATGAAATTCATCCATGAGTCTCTCTTAAGATGAGCAAACCTTCCCTCTGCTGCTCAAGGTTAGTCAGGATTGTTATTCCAGGAGTTCAGGTGAGAGAGTTTCCTCATAAGGCTGAAAGAACAGGTGATGTGATTGGCATTACAAGTGGCTCTAAAGGGGGAACATGAGCATCAGGGATTTCCATACATTTATCATGCCCTCAGTCTCCTCTGAGCAAACACCACCTCTATCTTTGATGTCGGCCGTATCAAATTCTGCACGGGTGCCGTGGATCCATGCAGATCACGTGACCTATTATCAAAGAGGAAACATGCTTCAGTCAGGACTGAGGCACGTCAGAAAATATGTCTGAGTGAGACAGAACAAGGCAAGAGCTGGAAATGTTGCAGCTGCAGAGGAACCTGAGCTCCCAGCATGCAGCACAGTGAGCTGAAGGAGGCTCCCTGATGTGGGAGCAGTGGGACTGAGGATCTGATAAACATCGTAGCATGATGGAGCTGACTGTATCTACAGCGCTGATTGGCACAGAAACACAGTAAACAGTTGGACACAGAGGACTGAAGCAGTTTGAGAAACAAAACTATACAACATATTCTCCCACTGCTAACAGCTCCTACAGGGTGCAGCTCTTATTACAGCCAACACAATATCTGTTTGCAGATTTAACAGATCAGATATCTGAGAAAACAGTCTGTATGGAGAGCAAAAGCAAGTGAAACACAATGGCATCCCAGCTCCTATAACAGTGCTAATCTGATGAAAGAGAGACATCTACATGATGCAGTGCAGCAAAAGCAACCGTGCATGTGTTCAGATGAAGCTTTAAAATCTCCTCTCTTCATACGTTTTCAAATTAAACCCTGTCAGTTTTAGTTCATCACTTCCCCCAAAGGAGGGCCCGATCATCTGTTTGTGGTGAGTCTCAGTTTGTAACAATCAGTTTGTTATTTAAGCCCTTTTACTTTTTCTATGTTCAGAAGCTGCTGTCATGTATCAGTATATTGTAAAACCTTAAGGACCCTTACTGGTAACCTTTGAACCCCCATTATAGTTGTGCAGACAGTAAACAAATAATCTGCATGAAACTAGGCCAGTTTATTCTCACAAAACTGCTTAACAAATCAAAATCACAGTAAGAAAAGTGTCCAGCCTCCAAAAATCCTCCTTGGCAAAATATATCCTTGGGTCCCAACAGAAATGTCCTCAAACACTCAAAAGTTGTTGATTCCAAACCAGATGTTGTCAAAAAAGCAATACGCAGCGGAAGAAAAGCACAGCCAAAAACACCTCCTAAAGAATGGGACTCACCGATCCTGGTCCTTCAGTTCAGCTTTAGTACGGCACACAAAGTCCTCCTGATGGCCTAATTGTCATGGTCCTCAAGAGCATGGAAAAATAATCCCTTTCCTTTCATTGGCAGTGGAGGAAACACCATGAAAATGAGCACATGAAGCCTTTTCCTCTCTCTCCTGGCCTTCTCTCTTCCTCCTCACTAAACCCCTTCACCAAACATTTCACCTTCTCCCTCTGTTCGCCTGAAGCCCCACCCCCAGTTGCACACCTGCCTCACTGCCTGACAGAGCTCCACTGATTAGCTTGGCTGACACAACTACACCACTGTTAAAGGAATAGGGACAATAAAGAGGAGATGGTTAACACCTTGGAAGGATTTTATTTACGTTAATCCACATTTATTTCTTAACTATATATATATATCTCCTCTTTGTCCATTGGGCAATGTCACAAGTTTCACTGTAACTAGTCAGTTACACAGAAGCTTCACTCTGGCTTACTTGAGTGGTATGAACCCGAAGAAGAAACCTATTAAAGAAGAACTGATCTATAAACAATACGTGATGCTGAGTCAAGCTGCCTGTTACAATGGAGGATTAATGCCACAAAGAAAAATAAAATAATTTTGAGAATAAAGTCGTAAATTTACGAGATCAAATTCATACATTTAAAGGGGGGGAAATATTAAATATTTCTTCTATAAGGTGGAGCTAATACTCCTTCTTAGGCTATTGATCAGAAAGTTGATCCATTTAGTGTCCTGAACCAACTTTCTGCATCATCACCAAAGGCACTGCTGGGATTTGAACCCAGGCTGTCCTGTTTACGAGACAGATGCTTTGACCAGCTAAGCTACAGCGCCTTAAATCAAGCGCTGATCCTGGTAAATATCAATATCAAACACATCAGGCCATCAAGACCTCTGGGAGAACCTGATAGTTTTACAGGATGTTGGCAGAGGTTACTCTGGGTCATGTCTTCCTTAACTGAGCGCTGGTTGTTTTTACAGTCTGCCCAGTTGGAGCTTAAAGATGATGTCTGCACTTAATATGAAAATGTTTTGTTACTTTCTACCAATACAAAAACAGGCTAAATAATCTTAAAATGATAGCCCACAGTTTCCTGGATAACATTCTGCATCTGGTCTGTCGCTTCTGCTCTTCACATGGACTGTTTCCTAAGTACAACCCACAGAAACCGCTGTGGAAGATACTGCAATGACTACCAACAGAAAGCAGAACAATTATGACACGACTCCTCTTTTCGTCAGCCTATACAGACTCTGCATTCAAGAAAAGATTAGGACAGATGATGTGAAATGACATAAACTGATTCAAATGTTGTTTTGCAGGACTTCCTGTGTGATCTGAAAGATAAAAGGTAGGCAGTGTCTGTTTTCGAAATACTACATACTGCGTTTGAATTTAGTATGTAGTATGACCATTCTGTTGGGTCTGATCCGCAGTATGCTCAGCCAGACGCCACTGGATTTCCGGTTTCGGAAAGCAGAAGTAAACAACGGCCAAGCTGATAGAGAAACTGCTTCTTTAGCATTCACTTATTATTGAAAAAGTTAAGAAGAAGAAGGTTTATATGTAATTTAATAATTTTCGCAGCACCTAAAACGGAGTTCCTTCCTTAAAAAAAGAAAATTGTGGGAAACAGTACGTGAGGCAGACTGGTTCGATGCATACTGAGAAATGTTCCCGAATCACTAGACATCTGGGGAGTTTTGGCATACTGCAAATTGTGTTCTTTTACACATACTACCTACTACATACTGAATTTTGGCCAGATAAGTACGTACTGCTAGTATAGTAGGCGGTTTTGAAAACAGCCAGAGTAGTTAGTCGTATACAGGAATCACCTCATCCACCAACAACAGCGTGCCATGTTTTCAGACGCCTCTTCTTGAAATAGACAGGTGCCGTTTTATAAGATAAGGCTGTTCTTTAGATTACATCTGCAAAGAAACTGAAGGCACTGCTGGGATTTGAACCCAGAATCTCCTGTTTACAAGACAGGCACTTTGACCAGCTAAGCCACAGTGCCTCTCAGAGATTTACAGTTTGAGGTTATGTAGTTGAACTCACCATCAGACAGGGAACATTTGAAAAAAGTAATTTACATTTGAATTATTGAAGTATTACCAGGAGCAGACTAAGGCCGCAGCAGATATGTACTTGCTACGCATATGTGAACACATGATGGCTGCACAGCATTCTCAGCGTTGGTTTGGTGGGTTGGTTTTGCATTTCCTCAACAATTAACGCAACACGCCATTGTCCTGTCAGGTTTGATCTAGTGGCCTTACATACCACACATCAGAGTAACCTTCACGAGTGGTACCAGTAGTTGTACACAGTCAGAGTTATATTGCGTCTTCTGAAGATATCCTCCAACAACATGCGTAGTGTGTAGTAAAGTATAGTTACAGTAACACTCATAACACAGCTGGACGTGTAGGGCTACACAGCGGGTGTCGCTTTTGGGTAAGGCTGTGGTATTGGATATAGAAGATTACAGAGGAGAGAGAAGCTGCGTGGTTGGTTTATAGAGTCCGATCAGTGTTCATAGTTGTACCCATGACTTTGAAGTTGTTTGTTTTACAAAGGTTTAAATCATTAAGCCTCAGTGTCCAATGTTAGGCACTGCTGGGATTTGAACCCAGGATCTCCTGTTTACGAGACAGGCGCTTTGACCAGCTAAGCCACAGTACCACAAAAGCTATGTATTCTCTTTAGTCCATGTAAGCTTCAGTCAAGAACAATCTGCTACACTAACACAAACTACCTTCTGATTGTGAGGCTGGAGGGTCTATGATGTTGTGTCCCTGTGAAGCATCCCTCGTCTTCGGCTCCTATGATGCATCATGTTCCCTGAATTTTGACACAGCTGGGGCATGTTTCAAAATGATGTTTCAGCAACATCCATGAGGCAGTTTTTCAACAGCAACACCTTGGGGTCTTGATCACACCTTTTCCATAAGAATCACCATCTCCCTCAGTTTTGGGGGCTTAATGTGCCTCTGCTTTCACTACTTGTAATTAAGGTGCTCACCTCCCAACCTTACTTGAGGTCATCTTTGGAGGATAAACTGTTACTTGGTGACTTCTTAGGAAAAGCATTAGATGAGGTGTGCTGATTATGGGAACAAAACATCATTAATAAGAAGTTTCTGTTCAAAACTATCTCCATTTTTTTTGACACGTGATTGGTTAAAATTCTGTTCCTGTCTTTTCCTCCTCCATCTCTCTACCTCTTCCTTTGATCCCTTCATCCTGTTAAAAATAGATTTACAGAACGAGTACAGTGACACAGAAAAAGTGTCAAACAGCCTCAGATAGTGTACAGAGCCACAGAGCCGAGGGGGGCTGAGTGGAAGCAGGAGGCGGTTTCCTCCTCTGATCTGATCTGATCTGGTTTTCCTTTCTGCTCTTTGCATTTCTTATCTGCTCCAAACCTGCAAACCTCCTGTGACTCGCTGAAGTCTGTCTTCACTCTGTTCCTTGAGGCTTTTTTTAACTTGTTCCAAATATTACCCTGGAAATGTGTAAAACCACAACACACTGCAGCGAGAGGAAAATGACACACAAAAACAAACAGGGATATAATGTGTCAAGTGTGTAAATACATTTAGTGTAGGGTTCATGCAGGGGATTTATAATGTTGCACTGTTTGACTTAAAAGTGTTTGTACTTATTAGGAAGTCACCACAGTGAGTTAAACCCTGGGTCTTCTGAGATGTTTCACAAGCTCAGTTACATCCAACAAATCAGAAAGACAAACGGTCTCGGATAATAAAGGGACTACAGGATCTGATGTTATCTTTATTCAATGCAAAAGTTCACAAATTCTGATGTTTTTGCTCCTTATTTTGAAATGTTAACAATCAATTGTCAATTAATCATTAAAAGAAACGTAATGCATTCCCATGTCAAAAACAAAGCCAAATGCTTTTTTTTCCCTGAATCAAATTTTCCTTTATCACACAATGTATATAATTGACAGTATTGAGTATCTACGGATCGTATTGAGGTGCTCAAAACGTTAAACATGTATGGAGAGCCGTTTGAGCATTTATTCCATATCCTTGAAATCAAGCGTCAGTTCCCTGCACTAGTGAGGTCTTTTACAGCACTAGTTAACTAGTTGAATGTTGAAACCCTTACTAGTTAACTAGTCAACAGCAAAAACTCCTACATGTTGACTGGTAAAGGCAGAAATCTTTACTAGTGTTACTAGATAGAGGGATTTTAACATTACTAGTTAACTAGTAAGCCTACAAAAAGTTTACTAGTTTACTAGTAACGACAAAAATGTCCACTAGTAAAACTAGGTAAAGTATTTTTTGCAGGACTAGTTCACAAGTAAGGCTCAAAATTGTACCTAGTAAACTAGTCAGCAAAAATGTGTCAACTGGTAACATTAGGGATGGA
Source organism: Notolabrus celidotus (assembly GCF_009762535.1). Classification (NCBI taxonomy): domain Eukaryota; kingdom Metazoa; phylum Chordata; class Actinopteri; order Labriformes; family Labridae; genus Notolabrus; species Notolabrus celidotus. The sequence goes on along the minus strand of NC_048287.1, from coordinate 8,336,483 downwards.
ACACCGATTTGGTTTGCAATTCCTGGACAGACTTTTTGTACTTTGTGAAATATTTTTGCATGTCATTAAATATATCTGTGTTTCATGCAATATATTTTCCTTTTTTGGGAATATTTTTGTGTTTTTATGCAATCTTTGAGGTTTTTATTAAATGCTTTTGCTTTTTGTGATATTTTTCATTTCATTAAATATTGTGGTATGTCATGAAATTATTTTTCTATAATTTGTCTTTGTTTCTTGAAATGTTTTTGTATTTCCGGAAGTGTGTTTGGGGTTTTCTAAAATGTTTTTTGCACAATAAAATGTTTGTGCACTTGAACGTCAGGGTGACTGTACTTTGGCTGCCTTCATACAAACATCTCCAGACTGTAAGGTTTTAATGCAATGGAAACACTGTTCAGTAAAAGAGCAAATTTTAGATATAACATTGTAACAGGAGATATTTCAGTCTGCTCAGCTCATGGACCGCTGATCAATCAGCTGACAGCCATAAAGCTTACACAACACGAGCACGAGTCAAAGTCAGTAACAGTATGTGCTGTTCATATACTGTAAAAATAATCTGACAGAGTGCTGATTGTCATGTATTAAATGACACTCTGACTAAATGTACCAAGTACTCATGCCATCGGGAATAAACTGATCGACAGGTTTACTGTAACATCACAAACTGAAGACACTCTGGAGTCTTCTGTTTTTATTTTTTTTATGATGTAATGTGTTGTTTACGGCCACATGATGTTGTGTCCCATTCCTCCTTATTACTGTAATTAAACAGTTATATAACAGCAAAAAAGTAGCAGAGATGCCTAAAGCAGTAAATAAATGAAAAGTCAACAAACAAAAAAATGTCATGAGATAATGAGGGAAATATGAGCAGGCTGTTTGTGTGGCCTTGTGTCATGTTTTCTGCTTCAGTAATCTTCAGTTAATCTTTGGTCTTATCCACAGCTGTTTTTTTTTTGCATGTCAGGGTTACAGTTCTTATAGTGCACTTCCTCTGAATGTTATTCTCATGAAGGTGAAACTGGATTAAATACTCTAAAGCTCCATACAGGCCTGTAAGGCTGCTATGAATCACTTCATAGCATTAAAGAAAATGTTAAAAGTACTGACAATTCTGCTTCCCTGTTCTGAAATAACTGACGTTTTGGAAAAAGGTGTGTTTTCCAATGTCATCACAGCCGGTGTTAAATGTTGTACAGTGTGTAAAGCTCTAAATATAAAAAAAAAAAAGTTAGAATAATTATATTTAAATATACTACATATTTACATAAGGAGCGTGTCTCCTCACAGCGGCTGCTATCATGAACCGCCATCATGTTTCTACAGCAGCTCAGGACGGACAAAACAGAGCAAAAAGCGCTTTGTTATTCTGTGCCAAGCTGCTGGTCCAGCAAATTCACCTGTTGGAAGACAGGTGAGCAGAGAGCAGAAAATAACACATGACAGTCAGCAAAGGGTGTGGCTGTTAGTTGAACCAGCGGTCGCTAAGGACTAAAACCTGGTTTATACTTCTGCGTTGAACCTACGCAGCAGTGTTAGAAACAGACGTGAGCACTACATACTTGCAATTATCCACCGAAATGGTTGAGGTGGTGCACTTCGGGCTATGCGTGTAGGCTTCTGCGTCAGAAAAGGGCTACAGACCTACAGCATGGGCTATGGCATTGATTTGATGCAGAAGTATATACCAGGCTTAAGGCTTCTGTACACGGGGCACAATCTTAAACCCCTAGGCCAAAAGGAACCAACAGGACTTGACTCTAACATACAGGTGTTACTCTGTGAGGGTCCTCTCTGTCATTTTTCAAACACTTGTAGTAACAGCCTGAGCCAGTCAGTGCACCATATATGAACTTTGATTGGCTGCATTTTTCTCCAATGATTAGACTGCAGCCATTACAGCACATTTCCTGTCGTCTGAAGCAGTCCAAAAGTTTCTGCGCCTTTTTTTCATTAGAGACTCAAGACATGTAAAAAATAGGACACCCAGGTTTAAAATAAACAGAATTCCCCTCTAAGTCTCACTGCCACACTCAAACATCGACACGCACACGTCTGATTTTAGCAGCCACGGCTGATCACATCCTCACTGTAGCTCTGTGAAAGCTGCCAAGCTGCTGCGCCTCGGAGGCAGCGCAGTTTAAAAATGTTCTGGAGCTCTGAAAAGAGACACACATGTTGAGTGGAAGTATGTGAGCTGTGTGTGTGACACACTGGAAGTTATACAATCAAGTTTCTACAACGAGTGGAGACTTCAGGGTTTAGACAGCTTTAATGTTTTCAGTTAGGACAGCTGCTTGTGTTTGTGGCCTCATTGACATCATAGTTTCATGTTCTGTTATGGATTTCCAGTCATTTTCAAGATTTTCAAGATTTCTAATCAATGCAATAGACAATTTAAAACTGATGTGCTGCTCCAAAATGAAGAAATATCTATATAAAAAAAACATCTGTTAGATTTTGCTTATAAGTTTCACCTTATTACATAACCTATAAAGTTGCGGAAGTTTGCTGAAGTCAAACACTTGAAACACTTCATTAGAACTATTACTTATTAGTCCTGCTTTTCTTTCTTTGAAACCACATTGTCGAGGATGAATTAATTTACCCGTGAACTGCCCCCAATTTATGCAGTGACCGTGTGAGAGACCAACATACAAACAACAGGTTACAGAGTCTTTCTGAATTTCTACTCTTTTAGATAGCAACAGTAACTTTTACTTCTGTGCTTTTATCATTGCTGAGTATGCCTCATAACTATAAAGTTTTGTTTTTGCAGGTTTAAATAAGTTCAATATTAATAATTCTGCTCTACTTTGTTGTCCTGTTACCCTTAAACAAAGTTATCATCTTAAAGTCCTGTTCTGGTTGACGTGGATCACGGATCCGTGGCTGTTTTGAAGCTGTTAACAATAACATTCATAATCAATGAATACTTCTGATCTATACAATATTTTAAACGGTCGGGAGTTTGTGTGGGGTTTTATTTTGAAATTGTGAGGATGTTGCATGTGATACCCATGCCTGACTTCCTGTCCAGGTCGATCTTCTCTGTTTAGCTTGACATGTGCTGGGCGCGGGCTCCATCGAAAATAGACTGGACACGTATCTTTAGCGGAGCTGAGACACGCCGCGGTGCTCCCTGTGTGAATATGAGCCTTGACTAGAATGGGAACGTAACGACTGCACAGCATGTGGTGAAAACGAGCCTGGCTAGTGCAAGGTGAAAAAAAACAAAACCTGCTTTTTAAAATATTATTACAATCACATTGCTCTTTGAAGAGTGAATGTGCGGCTGTAGACAAAATGGTATTGTGAATGAATAATAATAAATAAATGAAAGCCGCAAGCAGCGATGAACGGGCCCTCTCACGCCTGCAGCCACCGCCTATGTGAGCCACCGCCACATGTAAACCACCACCTGATATAAGCCACCACATGATGTAAAAGCAAGATCTGAGAGTTTATACTGCTTGTGTCCTTTAGGTGGTGCTAATATTCCAAGTTTTTGGCAGATTGCCAAGAAAACCTCCAAACTTGACAGTCTGCCACTTCAACAATTTAGTCTGAACGGAATGCCTCTAATAATTTTGGATCGTCAATATGTGTGTGCTATAGAATGTGCCTTGTTGGGACTAAATAGGAGAAAAAACCTAGGACGAGGTCTCAAAAGTATGCACCCTTATTTAGGCGTCATTTTTAACATTCAAAGCTGTCTGCATTTGATGCACCGCCTTAAAGCCTGCCACGCCCACAATTTTAGTCTAAATGGTATGCCTCTAAAAATTTTGAAAACAAAATTGAAACAATTTAACTCAAAAGAGGAGGAGCTATACATCAAAAAGTAAGCAAAAATGACCTCCAACTTTGACTCTAACTTTGACCATCTGCCACGCCCACATCCATTGACTTAGGAAAATTCTGTCTGATAAATTTTAATGGTCAATGTGTTGACTACAGAATGTGCTGGTTTGGACTTTATCAGATAAACGGCCTAGGGCTAGATTTCTTCTTTGCACTCTTAAAGATTGGCGTCAAAAACTGAAGAAAAAAAAAGATGGCAGAATTTTTTCACGGGACCTCAAAAATATCAAAATTTTCGCCACGCTTGGTGCATGTGCAACTTTTGGGGACTTTTGGGCCACGTTAAGGCAAGCAAATTTGGGATTCAATAGTCGGGAGAAAGAAAGAAACAAACAAACAAACAAATCGCTGACCTTGTCGGTTCTCGGGCCCTAATTAGCTGGTTTGAGGTGTGAGTCTGATATAAACGGTCTGGGTAATGAAGAAGTTCAGTAAGGTTGGTTGGTAATTTTCCTAAAACAGCTTTATAGATAAAAAGATTCCAATGGATATTGCGTCTTCCATGGAGAGAGGGCCAGCCAACCTTACTGTACAGAATGCAATGATGTGTGTGAAAGGGGTCACCTGTAATAAATCGTAACGCAGAGTGATAAATGGAGTCAAGGCGTTTGAGGGTTGAGGATGGTGCGTTTCTGTAGATTACGTCCCCATAATCCAAGACTGGATTGACTGATACTTGATACAAATCTACCAATAGGGCCTTCACCGACCTTGTCGGTGCTCGGGCCCTAATAAGACTCTTTCGTGTGAAGCTGGATATAAAAGTTTTACTCATTAAGACAAGAGTTTGCGATGAATTAGGAGTTGGACTTCCTGAATAAGAGCACAAAACCAGTCCTACCCGGCCTGTTGTTCATGTTTCCGGACTGAGGCCTGCAGTGGGTGTCCTTCCTAGGGTCAGAGGTAACAGTTTCTCCTTGTTATCTTAAGTTGTGAAGAGGTGGAGAGTCCACTCAGGCTGTGATTGGCTGCCAAGCCAGACGTAGCACTGCCAAACAGGAAATGAACCAGTGCAGTAGAGAGGCTGTGGTCGTAGGTTGCTTGGGTCACATGTCTGACTCTGTGCCAGCGCTCTGATTATCTGTCATCCCCTGGAGGCTTGACCAGGATCAGAGTGTTAGAGCCAGCTCTGAAAATATGAGCTGCAAAGATCCTCACACTCACGTCACAGCGTGTTTCATCTGCTGGAGCTCGGACAACAACCGGGACCAGAGATTTACGGCAGAGACGAGGGGTCAGTGGTTGTAACCTCATACAGACTTAATATCAACAAATTCAACAAGTAAAAAGTCAAGAGAACATGAGTTTAGGATCTTGTATTTTATTTATTATATTTAGCAACTAGGTGGTAGAACGAGCAACATAATAATAATAATAATAATAATAATAATAATAATAATAATAATAATAATAATAATGCATTTTATTTATAGGCGCCTTTCTTGACACTCAAGGTCACCTTACAACATTAAAACATCAGAATTGAAGGTCTTTTTTAGTCTCCACCAGCTCCTGAGAAAGCCTCAGGATTTTTTGAGTTTTGAAAACCTTCTTTAGTGTGAGTATGTTCATCATCTAGTCTCACACTGTATATGTCTGCTGTCAAATGCTGGACTTTAAGTCTGTACACCCAAAAATATTTGTGTGGAACTGCAGATCAGGTGATGCATCATTTTAGTTTTAGTTTTTAATAAATGAGTCATTTTACATTTGGCAGTCTTTTTACCATTGTTAATAAATTAAATATGAGGCAAGAAACACTTCAAGTGATCACCTTTAGGGTGTAATAGACCTCATACACTGCAACAGCTCTGTATTATCTCTTGGAATTTTTTTTAAGTTCAACTTTTTTTTTTTCTTGCAACAGTTATCTGAAAATATACGAACAGAAGAGGTAAAAAAAAACAACAACAACAGATTAAATACTACTCAGGTGTTAGCTGATGCTAACCAAACTCTATTGAAACGTGTGATGGCTTTACATCTGTAATGGTCAAAAACTGACTGAGATACAAGGCATGACCAGTTGCCATCCCAGGCTTTCACCGGTGTCTGTTCACTGCTTGTTTAAGTGGAGGAAATTAAGGCATGCAGTTAAGAACTAAAATCTGCATCTGTAAATACTATACACTGTGCCTTTAAATACTTCACACTGCACCTTTAAATACTACAAACTGCACCTTTAAATACTACATACTGCACCTCTACACACTGTACCTTTAAATACTACACATTGCACATTTAAATACTACACACTGCACCTTTAAATTCTACACACTATTCCTTTACAGACTGCACACTGCACCTTTACATTTTACACACTGTACTTTTAAATATTACACATTGTACCTTTACATTTTACACACTGTATCTTTACATACTATACACTGTACTTTCTAATACTACACACTTCACCAATACACCAGAAAGTCACATTGTTCTTACAAGTCCTGATACAAATATTGTTTCAAAAAATTACAAGCCAACAGTAAGGACTTTATTATTTTATTGGAATAAGTTAAAAGAAAAGCAGTGAACACACCATGCAAAGTTTTCTCAATATCTTTCAATGAGATGATGAAAGAGTTACAGTTGTTTGACACTGACAGCGGCTTCAGGACGTCATGGCCTTTTTAGGGAGAAGGAAGCCCCATGTGTTTGCTTGTGTGTGTGTGTGTGTGTGTGTGTGTGTGTGTGTGCACGTGCACGTGCGCATGCGTGTGTGTGTGTGCAGACTCAGATGCCTGTAAAACAAACAGTTATGTAACCTGATGAGCAGACAGTCTGAGCCCAGAGGTAGCAGACACAAGGATCATCCCTGATTACTGTTTCTGCTCGTTGGACCACGGAGAGTGAAATGCTTTCTGCCTACAGATCCCTGTAGTCAAGTCAAGCCTCTGCTTGACTCGACTCGTTTGACACTCGCACTCATAATTTCTCTCCTATTTTGTGAGATGCATGTATTTCCTGGGCAGTGCTGCAGAAATCAGCTGGAAGTAGCCCGTGTCAAAGTCTTGACCGCCTCACAAACAGAGGCAGGAATTTAATGAGTGTAATAAACTCAGTTAACTTTGGCTGCTAATATTTCATTTTTTTTTCATTTCAGGACCACTCAACCAATAACTGACCAGAAATTAAAAAAAATATGTGGCTTATGTTGTGTAACTCCTGCTGACCAATCAACAGCCTGCAGAGTTTTTACTCCACCTTGTATCATCTGATCAACTTAGTTGCTCAGAATTTCAGCTGAGGTCCTAAAAACTTTAGAAATGAATATATGAATACATTCTCTAGCTTCCAGGTATTCACAGGTTTGACTAATAGAAAACAGAAACTATTAAGATCATCTTTTAAAAAACAGAAACATGCAACATATACAGACAAAACACTGATCTTACCTTGCAGAGTGTGGGAGTTTCTAGTCTACCCTCCCTCAGTTAGGAGTCGTGCATTTTATTGTATACTGCACAAATATAAAGTTGGAAACACAAAGAGTCAGTCTTCATAGACCAACCATTCTTGTTTTCTGCCAGGTACCATGGTTTCTTGTCTTCATTTAAAAGAAAGAAAACTTTTAATTAACCAGAAAGTGTTCACATCACTTTCAACAAATTTACCGGACTCCACTGACAAAAAACAATTTCCCAGCAGAATACAGGAGCTGCTTATCTACCCCTTCCTCCGTGACTTTGTTTCCTTTTCTGTAATACTGTGGGAAAGATTGATGACAGGTCGAATAAAAAATAATCATTAAGAGAGAGAAACAATGATTGAAACAACTATTTGAGTGAGACAACTAATGAAAGCTTTCCTCCATGAATCCGGTCTCAAGTAGAGATGTGTGTGTTAAACGTCGTCACCCTCAGGGCATTGGTTTTGCTCAGCTGGTGGAGTGGGCGCCTCATAAATGGAGGCTGCAGTCCTTGTCTCATTGGTCATGGGATTAATTCAAGGTCTCTGCATAATCTGGAGCATATCACCCCACCTCTCGCCACATTTCCTGTCTTTCTCAGGCAGTCCTATCTAGATAAAGGCAACAAAGTTGTCACCTTAGCGAGTCTGCACAATAATCAATAGTTGGTGAAACTAATATAAACATTTCTCTCATTGTAGGCCTGAAATGTTGGTTATATGTTGAATGTAAGCTGTAGGGCAGTCACTCTCCACTAGCTGGGGCAGTAATGCTGTAATGCTCTACTACCTGGATGTAAATAAGCATGGCAGATGTCAACTCGTATCATAGCATGGTTTGTTGATATTGTAAATGGAGATAAAGTTGTAGGTAGGGTGATTTTGGTTAAACTGACACACAACCACTCAACCAGAGTAATACATAACCAGCACAGGCATGTGGATGCTAACTTGTAAGGAGGACTGAAGACTGGTAGTGCTAGCTCTGCTAACTCTAGCCACAGTCGTCAAACCGGTTTGACATTGTGTGTCCCACAGACCCTGTGATTGTGTTCAGTCATGTTGAATAAATTATTCTTGTTTTATAACCTGTACACTCCTCAGCTAGTCAGAATTTGGATGACCATGTTAAGGACTAGGAAATTATGTTACATTGAGCCACTTGGACTCTAAAATCTTTAGGAAATTACACTTAAGTTTAATCACCATTCATCTTTTAAATATGCTGGTGACAACATAAAATTCACCCAAATTCGGTAGGGCTTACATAAAATCAGAAAGTGACAAACACATTCCTGAAGAGAAACATCCACCTCCCACAGATCCTGGAAGTTAAGGCTGATTGTAAATCATCAGATTTGTTGTACACTTGCGGCTCTCGGAGCTGCAGTGTGTCGACCATGTGTTTGGCAGTCAGGGTGGCCTTGGAAACATAGCTGCCTGTGGAAGTGTTGCAGAGGAATGAGGAGTGTGTGGATGTCATGTTTTGTCTGTGGCTTCTCACAGAGGACAGAATGTGTTCAGTGGAAGTTTTATAGCTTTATCTCATCAAACTGCACCATGGTGTGATTTATTTAGGTTAGTGAATAAAGCGCCACTGTGCACACACAAACACTCGTTTATAGTGTTGTAATCTGCTGACTTACAGTTTATCTTGTTGACTGTATCAGTCTGCTGAAACACAGACTCAGATTTAGTTGGTAAAAGAAGATGACATATTTAAGAAGACTCACAGGCTGTCCTTGAACCTGTTGTTGCCTTCAGCCCACACATGTCTCGCTGCAGTTCTGCTGAGAAAAAAAAAATCAACCAATCGAGAAATCTGAGCTGTGACTGTCAGCCATTACTCTAAATGAAGAGGTGTCACAATATGTTAGCCTCAAATGACTAAAGATACCAAAGTAATGCCAAAATAATAATAATAATCTCCAGCTTTATTCTGGTGATGTATAAAAAGAGACCCATTATGTTGTCTTATTTATAAAAGAGGAGCAAATTATGAAAGCTAATGGATGGTGTTAGAGATGTTTTGTACCAACCAATCAGAATAAACAGCAATAATAAACACCTTCACCTGCAGGTGGAGGGATATTTGAGGAATATTTCCCATAATGATAGGGATAACTGGACAAAACCAGACAGGATTACTCTGATTCTTTCAATAAGCACATATTTACTGTGTATTGGGTACACTCAAAGCATCTTAATGTGACTTTATTCCTTTTTTTATTTCATATTTCATTGCAAATGTCTTAAATATAGCAAAACCAAAAACTGCTGCTTCTCCTGAAACTCTGGCTACCTATTCTTTACAAAAAAAGAATACATTTCGAAGTTAACATAACTCAAACAGGAGTTTTTTTGGGGAAGACTTTCCCCGGTGGATGAATTCCCCTCAGTGCTCTGGTGAGTATTTTCATACAGGGTTTTTGGGCTCACTCCCTGTGGCTTCATACTCCCTGTTGCAGCATATGAACTACATTCTTGTTTATTTACTGAATATTTTTCACATAACAGCCATGCCAAACATATTCCACAGAGACCTCAGACCCAGAGACCGACCTCTGACCTGGCATCAGACACAGCAGGTCAACTGCAGCCAACTGTAATAATGTCAGCAGTTCACCGCTTCGAACAGAAAATGCTTCAGTGTAGGGACACAAACACAGCTGCCTTCAGTTTTAGAGTGTTCAGTTTAAAACCAGAATGTGTTTAAAGCGATAAAAAAAATCAGCTGAAGCTCATTATCAGACCATGATAAGATGAAGCGGGACAACCACAAGCCACAGAAATGGTTTGACTTGGCATAGAAGTTTGATATCATGAAATTAAGTTGTTTACCCAGGTTTTGGGATATCTGAGATTTATGGAGTTGCCCAAAAATATTAAGTAAACTTAGTTTGTGGTATTAAAAAAAAATGAAAAAATCTGACTCTCTTTCCATACACAATGTCTCTTTTCTCTGCATGATCTAAAGTTTATACTGCTGGATTTCCAGTGATAGTGCTGTCTTAATGTCAGAAGTTGTGGCCCTCTGTCAGGGTACCTTACTTGGGAGAGGATTCTTGATTTCAGAAAGCCTGTCCCAATAGCATGGACACTCAGCCTTAGAGACAGGGTGAGGAGCCGGCTGCAGAAGTACCGAAAGCCACATACACACCCATTCAAAAATGGGTGCAGATCTTACAGCATGATAAACATGTTTACAGCCTGGTTCAAAAAAAGTTTTAGGTCTGAATAGCTCATTTATCTATCGGCACAGACTGTACTCCTCTAATCTGCCCCTAGTGGCCTAAACGGGAAATTGAACTCAATTACAGTTCAGTTCAACAAACTTTATAAATCCTACCACGGACAATTGGTTTAGAGCAGCAGTACATAAAGACAAAAAAACTCTTTACAGGTTCCTGATATGTGCGGCTGAATGATATGGTTGGCCTTAGACAGGTCTGTTCCTGCAGGAGTTGTTGCTGTGTTGACATCCAGGAAATTTGGGAGAGGACCACCAAACTTTATAATGATATTTGTTGAACAGAGCTCTGAGCGATCTTTTCTTATGCACTCCAGGAAGTCAAAAAATCTAAAAGCTCAGAGTCGCTCAAGTTGAAATCGGGAACTAAGGACCGAACAGTCAGCAGTCAGTTCCTCCATATAAACATGAAGGAGTAATGTGGCACAAAGGCCAGATTTTAAATGCAAAAGGTGGTTTCGTGATCGATCCTGATGTCAGAGCTTGAAAGAAGGATTTTATCTGAGGCTTTTTATGAACCGAGTTTGCAGCAGAAATATCATTTCAGAACTTCCCTCACTGTCCTCTCTCTCCTCATGTTGCTTCCTTCTATCCTGATCCAGATCTGTGCTCACTCCCCAGCTTCCCACCCGCAGCCTGAGATCTTCAAAGTGATCGCAGAACTAAGGTAGTGTGGAACGAAGTTCAGTGAGGAGGAAAACCTGAACTTGATAAGTCGAGTAAGGAAAAGAGGGACAAAAGAGGGACTGTCAATTTGATTTTACTCACATGAATCAACATGACAGGAAATGTTTGTGATTGAGGAAAGATACGGACACACATGTAGGGTGAGCATATCTTCAAACCTCAAAGAAGAGACACTGTAATTTCACAGCAAACCTGAATCAGTGATGTGATTTCAATCGGACCAAAGAGCAGCAATCTGTTTCAAATATTTTAATGAATGAATCTTGGTCAAAACAGCGGCAGCCTTCATGATGACACAGACCTAAGAACAAATCAGGCAAAAGCACGGAGCATTGTTCTGGTATTTCAGCTGATTAAAAATGGTACATATGACATCCCACCTGCTAAAAAGCTTACATCTTGATATTCAAGCTGTGTAAATATAACCTGTCATAACCCAGCTCTCGAGCCATGACAAAAAGATGAGGGGAGCATGAACAAATTGAAGTTACTGAATTTCTGCTCTACTCTTGCCTTTATTGTGAGACTTGGGTTTTGAAATGTTTTTTTGTTGTTTTTAATCAAACATTTATGTGAAACACAACACAAAAAACAAATGACCAAGTCAAGGCAATGTTAGACCAGAAACTCCTGTGTTTCATAGGGTTTTTGATTTTCTAATCATCTTTGCCTTTTACAGTCATGGACAATCATATTATTTGGCCATTACAGCCTGTTGCATTGCTGCAGGCTTAATTAACCTTGTGGAGTAATTCCAAATGGTCTTGAATTTTTTGAACCCTCAAATTTGTGAATAAATGCACTTGAGCTGAATAAAATAATTGCTAAAGTCACAGAGTCTACTTTGTACTCTGTTTCCTCATGGGTTCAGCTGAGCAAGAATTCAACAGCTTCCTAATGATCCCGCCTTCTTTTAGCACGAGCAGCTGGATGAACAAAAAGTAAAAAATAAAACAAATAAATGCTCAAATGTTTGGCTGATAAGCAGCCCATTAATCCTTGTGGGGTGTTCATATTGTTGTTACTCAGTCAATGTTAACGGGTCTGGTTGATCCACGGCATTATCGGGTTTTTAAATCAATACAACCAAAACTATTTATGTGAAAATACTCACCAGGGATTGACTTTAACCCAGTTGCAAGCAATATAGACATAATCTATGGCTAATGTTTGTCCTTTAACCCTGTAGAGCAAATTTATGAATACAAATCAATTTAGTTTTTTTGGGGAAAATAATCAATAAAAAATAAATATCCATTTCAATCAAGACGTGGGAGGGAAAAAAAGGCTGAATCAAAGTCCTCCATCACCATTGATATTTATTTCTTAGAACTTTGAAATTGAACACACTTCTGCCAGTCTACATATCGTGGAGCCTGCTAAGCGCGGCAGCTCTGGCTCAGTAGGAAGAGTTGGTCGTCTATCAATCGAAGGTTGGCAGTTCGATCCCAGCTCTGGCAGTCTGTCAAATTGCTCCTGCTGTTGTACAGCTGTGTTTGAATATGTATGAATGAGATTAGCTAATACTGTTGGTCCCTCACTATATAGCAGCCTCTGCTATCAGTGAGTGAATGGGTGTGAATGGATGAATGTGATGTGTCAAAGTGCTTTGAGTGGTCAGAAAGACTAGAAAAGCGCTCTATAAGTACAAGTCTATTTACCATTTAAACACATACTGTATACTATAGTATCCTTACTAATCTACAAAACACAGCAGCCCAATAGAACATAGCCTCCTAATTAGTGCAATCCAGGATGATTTTCTGGATAGAATCTGGGATAAAAAGTACACAAGAAGCCTTGATGTCCTGCACATGTAGGCCCTGGTTGAATCCCACAGACCCAAACACCACACAAGGGTTAAACGGAGGCTTTAACTGTTTGTATCTTGCTCATATTCCAGCATGTACACACATCTGTAGCGTCTCCTCTGGGGAGGGAATATTAGGCAGCAGTGTGGTGCTTTGTTTACTCTTCACCTGGTGAGCAGCAGCTGAACATTGATCAATCCCATGATAGCAGTTGGAGGAGCACACAGTGGGAAACAAACCAATCCCCCTGCACACTGTCTCCTGAGAGTTCAACCCCCCACGGCCGACCCCCACCACGCCTGTCACTGCCTCCAAGTGAGCAATATCATCTCACTTAAGATCTGCTTCAAACTACAGTCTGACAATTCCAGATAAGAGTTATCTGTATTCTAACTTCTTCAGTGCATCAACCACAGTTTGGATGTTTTCGTACTAGAGAAAAATTGTGCCATACCTATGCCCATGTAGCCCCAGCTCAGAGGATACCACTCCAGGGTGTACAATGCATGCCACTTTTTGTGGCATGCATTCAGATGTGACATCAGACTTCCACCAGATCAGTGCCTGGTCCATCTCTGACCCGCTGCAGATGCCGGGCTTCGTGCTCTCTCCTCTTTTTCGTTCCGTTTTCAGAACCAAGCATGGAGCAGGACTGCTGGACAGCTGAAGTCCTCCTCCTCTCCTCATCCATGTTGTCTTTATGGTCCTCTGAAAACCTCTGACCTGTTGACTCCAGGCCTGGCTCTGCTCCGCATGATGGTTTGTTGTTGTAGTTAAGTGAAATACGATCTGGTGATAACACAGATGTTTAATTCTGAAAATTAACCGGATGTATTCATTTTGTTTTGGTGCCTGGCTTCCTGTCCCGCTCCATCTGCACTGGATTGATGCATCATGCTCCGGTATCCGGCAATAATAGAAGTCTTGGGTATCTGATCTGGAGGGCTCCAACCTGCCGGATCAGAGATGGAGCTGTAACACAACGAAGAGGATCCAGTAGAAGATAACACATTGACTAGAATAAAAAACAATCATTACCAGTGCTGTGATGGATTGGGGCGGGTCGGACACGGATCCGGCACAATTTGTCCATGTGCCTAATCCGTGGGACATCTGTGAAGAAACATTTCGTATAGGTCGTGTGCACGAAATGTACACTTTCATGTGTCATCTTGTGGAAATTAGAATTAATACACATAAATGCAATTCTTAATTCCTAAAATTATTTTTTGGGACTTTCTACCTCCATTGGGTTGGACAGCTGAAGATAGAGAGATGTGTGGAGCAGATATTTAGGAGCCAAACTAAAGACCGCTGAGACAAGGACTAAAGCCTCTGCATATGGATCACATGCCCAAATTGCCAGGCAAAACAGGTGCTGTACGAACCCTACATTATTTAGAACTTAATCACTCTTCACTTTCTCATACAGGGCAGTTCCCAAAGAGGAAATTTGAAAAAAAACAACCTTACTTCGAAAATGGGTCCTTATATTTACATACAAAGATCATGTGAAAATCTTGTGGTCTCTGCACAGAAAAACAAAACACAGATCAGGCTTTGATTTAAAAAAGCACAGAGCATAAAAGGAAGCCCAGAAAAGGTTAACATATTGGCTGGGAGGTTAAGTGCCTTAATAACGTTGTTCTGCTCAAAACAATTTTAAAGGTCACTTAGCTGACCAAATGGTTGACTCCTGACTAAAGCTGTTATCTGGCAGAAACTTACATGTTGCTTTTGACTGAAAAAGTTAACTGATTTTAACAATGAACTGCCTTACTACTTTCTGAGTCAGCAAAAAGAGTTGGACATGATAACAAAGTTCGCTGCAATATCTATAACAGTGTTTGAGCTTCACGTGCCAAAAATAATTTTAAAAATAAAACAAATACCATGAAAGGAAGTGTTCAAGTAGAAACCTGAAATCATGCATGTACAAATTTTCAATGAGGAGACCATAGAGAGCCACGTGTCAACAGCACCTCACACCCCCCGGCCTTTGCTGTGCTTTGCAGTGGTGGCCAAATCTGTGTTGTCATTGCTATTAATAACACAAGAGATTCGGGGCTGCTGATTGTGCTTTGCTGCATGTGACCTGTTGACACAGGCAGACTCGTTCCTATATGCTCTAATGTATTATTACACATTGGATATATATACCTGAGTCTTTTTATACATCCAATTTAGCAGCAGCAGCAGCAGCAGCAGCAGAACCTCAAATACAACAGTGACAGTGCATACAGCAGTATATATTCTGGCATCAGAGTTAAGTTCAGAGAAAGGTTGAACAGTTATCAGTTTGTAAGGGCACGTGTTGATGACAGCTGTCGCTTGCCACTTTTATCCCAGAAGGACTGAGTGCTTGACAAAAAACAGTCCTACAAAACTTTGTGATCTGAAAGTAATAAGCTAAATAGGTCACCGAGAACATTGGTTAAAGGTCATAGGAAGTTTATTTTGTAAAGGATTGCATAAAGCCGGGCAATTCAGTAGGCGCCCCCCTGGCCAAATCCAGTTCACAGGCAACCTCTGAGTGGCCCCAACCCATACATGAACCCACTGTGTGAAAAAATAACAGTACAAACAGTGTCTTTGTTGACAGTTGAATATGTGCAGTACTGATTAGAACAGAGGTTAACAGGAGTAGTCGTACTTAAAAACATGCAGATCATGCTAAGTAGCCTAGCTTTCAAAAATGTCCACATAAAGCACCCCAGTAAGGTCCTGCACAGCCCAACAGAGAGACACAGCAGTTTCTCACTGCGTGGTATGGATCTTAGAAAATATAAAGTGGTTCCAAAATAGTGATGAAATGCAAGCTGGATGTTGTGAATAAAGTGTCATGGATGAAGAAAGGAGGGGGAGGACCCAGGTGGGTTCACCGCCATCAGCTTGGGCACAGGGGCTGCCATTGGAGCGGGCACAGGGGCAGCCCTCTGGGGCACAGGCACAAGGGTTGGCTGGACCTCCAAGCGAGGAAGGGGCTCCGGCAGGTCCTCTGGGCAGGGAAGGGAAACATGAACAGGTGGCAGACGACACTCACCCGGAACAGGGGGCAGATGGGTGGCCTAGGTGCTGGACTGCCCGGACCGGAGATGACGTGGGGAGTTTTGTGTCCAATGTCTCCGCCTGTGGCCACCACGGGAGCCAGGAAAATTGGCCAAATTAGTCCCCAGCCAAGGGGACTCTTGGTGGCCAGAAAAAAAAAGGAACTTACAACAATTTCCTGAAAGTAACTAATAATTTTTTTGAAAAATCTAAATGTTGGAAAAAATCAGCGTGGTCCTCTTGTGGCCTGTTCATTTTGTCACGGATGTAGAAAGGGAAAAACGGAAACACAGGGATACTGTGACAGGAATCCACATCACATGTCAGAAGCACAATGAACAGGCACAGAAGGGAGGAAACACAGAGACTAAATAGACACACTGATGAGTAAGGACACACAGGTGAGGACAACAAGGCACAGGTGAAGACTATCACAAAGGCGAGGAAACACAGGCAGTAACACTAAACTCTACACAGTAATATTCTACAAAATGAAACACTGAAAAACAACTCAAGACCACAGGAAAACACAGGTAGCAACAAGACAAAACGCTGAACACACAAGAACACAAAAAGGCAACAGATAAAACACGGAACATGAATCAATGAAACACACAAAGCGAAACGAGAAATCAAAGCTAGGACACCACAAAGAAAACACAAAGCAAAAGCAACCCATGACAGTGAAAAGATGCCAAACCTAAAGTCAGTGTGGCGTCTACTATTAAACATGTAACTGTCTGACACTTCAGCCATTTGCAGGGTTTAAAGTCTGACTACAGATGAACTGAAAAAGACAAACATCATGTGAATTCACAGACAAAAGTGATGTGCTAACTGTGCATATATGCACGGTTTTCTACAGGCACCAGGGTGCAACATGACGAGATTTTGAACTGTAACAGCAAAATTCCACCGGATCCATGTCTGGCACCAGATCTGATAGTTTTCTATTCTAGTCAATGTGTTAACTTCCACTGGATCTGCTCAGTTGTGTCCCAGCTCCGTCTCAATATCCAGCACGGTGGAGTCCCTCGGATCAGATACACAAGACTTCTATTTTTGCCAGGTGCTGGAGCACAACGCATCAATCTCAACAGAGCAGATGGAGCGGGACAGGAAGTCAGGCACCAAAACAAAATGAAACATTTGGTTAATTTTCAGAATAAAACACTGTGTGTTATCACCAGACCGTATTTTACTTAACTACAACAACAAACCGTCATGATGAGCGGAGCCAGGCCTGGAGTCATCAGGTCAGAGGTTTTCAGAGGACCATGAAGACAACATGGATGAGGAGAGGAGGAGGATATTCATTAATGCAGTAATTACTGCGGGAAAACCTCAGTTCTGAAAACTTAACCAGTGGGTGTTGATGGATGAGAGAGCACGGAGCCGTACCACAGAGTATCAGAGACGGACCAGACACGGATCTGGCGGAAGTCCCGGGTAGGTCATGGAAAGCTACTTATAAAACTTGAAATTAGTATAATGTGGGAACTTTATTTTCAACATTTGCACTTATACCTTGTCATTTTGATATTCTTTCACAAAATGTTTACTTGAATCTTGTTATTTGGTTTTATACATTTTGGCTTTGTTCTCAAGAATACAAACTAATCCCCTCCTCTTATTTCTCTGCCTCATGCCTGCCCCAGTTGCTCTTTCATAATAGGCAGGAAATGTTATAACACAAGTTGGAAGGCCTACATTTGCCTCGTAGATCATTTCAGCTGCTGAAAGTTTGTGTTTGAGCTTGTTTTCACACTCAGAGAGATGCCACATCTCCTGCTGCCTGCTGCTTCCTCTAACCACACGCTCTCCTGCAGGCTGAGACCTGAGGCTTTGACCTGATTTATACTCCGGGGCGGTTTTCTACCTGACCTTCAACACGGGCGGATCCAGTCCTGCCCCCTCGCCATCGTCTCAGACTAGGAGGGTCCCTTAGAGACGGTGCGTGTCAGCCCACAGAAACCCAAAGCAACAATTTGTTTTGACAGCAGAAGATTTTAGATTCTGCAGAGTTTCTCCTCACCTCCCCTTAACGTGTGCTGCAGCGGCATGCACACGAGCATGTTCCTGCTGACAATCTGAATCGCTTTTTTTCCCCACACATAGTCGCTCACACAGATGCACACTCTCCATTCTGCCCCAGGCTGTGGTAGTTGGCTGTGACTGTGCTTGGTTGTATAAGAAACTCCCCTGGAGATTGTGTCGAGTTGTGTTGTGTCTCAGTGTCATCCAGTCTGAGCAAGAAGGCAGCTGCTAATGCATTATTAATGTTCAGACTGCAGAATATTTTTGTTGTTAGGGTGGTCACTGTGTCAGATTAGGGGATTATGAAGTCATTAATCTTGCTGCTACCTGATCCAGGATACAAATTGGCCAACGACCATTCATAGCATGTTTTCAACCCAGCATGTGGGTTTGAGAGACTGACTTCTGGAAACAACAATGTAAACAAACATGGCATCTGAACCAGTGTGAAGACAGAAGAATGTCACCAAGTAGGTTCAGCAACATTATTCCTGCCTCACTCCCCGATATTTACAAGAGCACAGAAAAGAGAGGTCTGTTTCTTGGTAATAAACTGTGTGTATAAGGCAATAAAGTATTCAAGACATGACGTGGGAGGAGCAGTATGAGAGTAAGGGAAGTTATTGAGGAAATAAGTGCTGAGAAAAAAAAACTATAACAAAAAACCTGAAAAAAGCAAATCATGATGGTTGGTTGATAAGTTGGTTCCAATTTCCAAATAGTTAGGGCCTATGTCCACTGACAGTGATTTATGCTCTGGCAGTTCCTGTTTTCTACACTAAACTAATGCAGCCAAAGGTCTCAGCGCTCAGCATCTTTGGTGCAAAACACTCTCAGTGTTTTTGTCACTGCTGTCTCTGCTCTGTTGGAGACATTAACTTCTGGAACACAACAGTGCTTTTCAATCTCATTTCAACCAATCAAAATAAAGACAGGGCGGGACTTGTGGTATCAACTTTGTCAACAACATTGGCGGAGATTCGTGTGGGGGAGAAACTAACCATATGAATTGTTTCGGGTTAACGCTTTTCAGGTTTAGAGCATAGACTGTATAAAATATGGCCGTAATATCCGTGACATCACCCATCTGCTTCTGAAGCTGTTTTGAGGCCAATTGTTGACGGCAGCCATATTGCTTCTGTCGAGCCAGTGTGATGTAAAGAGGCAGGCTTTGAGCCTCCTAGCCAACAGCTACAGTGTTCCTGCCTGCCAATCAAGTCAGCTGTGCCTCTCACTGGAGGACTCGTAATCTCAATATCTTCCAAACTGCCGCATTAGAAAAATAATCACCCCCCGTACAGTGTGTGCTGATCTAGACATGAGCTATCCAGACTACACTGGTCTTTTGTACCAGGCTGTAAACATGTTTATTTCTGCTGTAAATATCGTCTTTTTTGAATTGGTGTGTATGTGGTTTCCGGTAATTCTAGAGCCAGCCTCAAGCAGATCCTCGATGAACTGCAGTTTTTAACACTTCCACATATGACTCATATTTTTAGACCAGAGGTTATTGCTTGGTTTAGAGGTGCTAATACAAAAACAAAACAACTTCTAGTTAGAGGTGAGATCATCCCTCTGTTTAGTTTGACCAAGTAATTGATCTTTAATTAATAGCTTCAACAGCATAAGATTTAAGAAAAGCTGCTTTAGGACTAAGTAAAGTATAGAGTATACCTATACAAAGTCATTTTGTATGAAGTTGTGCGTTAGTTTCTGTAGAAAACTGAGGGTATTATCACAGTGTGTTCCTCCAGACTGACCGGTTTCCTGTCTTTGCGACAGCCTCTTTCCTTTCATTCAAACTCCTTTATTTTTGGTGAACAGCCAGACCATTATGTTCCAACGTCCATCCGGTCTGATCCCTCAGGACCAGCTGTGGGGGTTCAGGGTAAACACAAAACTTTCTACTGATTTTAGACTTAATACATTAATATTTCTTCATTAAGTGCAGTCAGAGTTCTTAAGACAGTCCATCTTTAACAGTGTACTTCATTTTGAGACAAGGCCTTTGACATTCAAAGAATATATTATAAGGGACTGCTAAGAGGGAAAAGAAATGAGGTCAGGCTGGAGGATTGTAGTTCAAATAAACTGTGGTATTCCTGCAGGATAGCAAGAGTGGAGCTCATGCCTCAGATTAGCCAGCAGATAAAAATGTAACTTCAAGACGATCGAGACAGATCCAAAGACAGGATTCAGTGGTCTGACAATTAGAGGATGTCGAGTTCAACACATCACAAAGAAGCCAGCCAATGCAACCGTAACCCTCCATACTAGTGGGTGGCAGTAGTCTGCATTCCTCATTAGAAAATGGACACAGAAAGGCTTTGATATGCAGATAAAGAAACGACACATTTTCTGAACAAATGTGTTATTGGAGTGGACACTTGAGGAACTGCAGTTTTTGGCACTGCTATACCGACTACTTTTTTGACATATGAGCTTTCTGCTTGTTTTACTCCAGAGTAATTTTGATAAAAAGTTGCAAAGAATCTCTGGCTTTATCACCCCCTGGTAGTTTCTTGCTCTTGTGCACTGATTATGTTAACTTAACAGCCAATCAGAGAGACTTCCTTCATGCTCCTCAGCTCTAAATGGCTGTTATGGGTAAGCTTCCTAATGAGGAGACCCAAAATATAGAAAAGCTTGTCGGTAAAACTTAAAACAGCTCCTCTATAAATACCACAAGGAAATACAAGAAGCTCCCCCTCACATACACAGACACACACGTCTAGTTTCTATTTCAGCTCATCTCAGATTGGAGCAGACTTTGACCCGCTGCCTAGACACCTGCTCCATAAAAAGGGAAGTACCAGGGACTGTCTCTTCATCCCTTTTTAAACAGCACCATAATGAAGCTGCATCCTGATCACGCTTTTGTACTTTAAAATGTATCCCAGGGCAGCAGTGGGACAACTTTGACCTACCACGATGTCTCTGTGACATTTATAATGAACGTAAGACTTTTAAGTTGCACAAATAATTTGCTTTAAACCAAATATCAAATAAGCATCTGACTTTCTTTAGCTGTATTCACACGTGCACAGACCTCCTGAAAACTTTCGATCATGTGTGTAATGATGTGGCGATGTGAGGAAGCAGCAAAAGATATTGTCTGCAAGCGAATGGGCAGGGGTGATGATGTTTATATCATGTTACCAATGTGAGTGCAGATCAGGGATACGTAAATAAAACATCTGTGGTCAAGGAAGGAGAATAGCATTGATATAAATGTAAAAACATTCATCATTTCAGTGTCATGTCCTACCCTATCTCCTGCCTTTGCATACCGACCACTCTTGTCTGACGGAGAATGCTTCACTCTATGAGGGAACTTTAGAAATTTTGAGCACAGAGTTCTTGAAAATCTCTAGAAATGTACAGATCCTTTTAGACCCTATACTTAAACATTATGTGATGAGTGAAGAGCGAAGATTATTAATTGGGTCATTGAAAGCAGCAATTTATACATATGGGAAATAAAAAAGTGGACTCCCTGCATCTCTGTTGGATGCAAGGAGTCAAGTCTGTTACATGTCCCTCTAATGAGTTTGCTCCAAGTTCATGATATCACATCAATGCTTACTTGCGGTAAATGTTCCTGAACATTTATAGCTGAATGCTTACATCCACTTTCTGCAGAGATTTTAGCAGGGAGATGGCAGGAAAAATGCCTGTGTAAAGTTGGGATGGAAAATTTCGGCTGTTTGTTTGTCTGTTTATTTTTTTGGTGATATTTAAACCCTCTCTGATGGATGCTTCTCTATCAACACAGTTTACCTGTTTGATATCAATACACTAGGTCTGTCTGTCTGATCGTCTGTTTGTCTGCATGTCCATGTAAGGCGGGTGAAGGAAATAAAAGATGTTTCAGTGAGCAGAATAACACCAGTGGCGGTTCTGGGGAGGGGCCAACAGGGGCCAGTGCCCCTGTAAAACTGAACCTGGACCCCCCTGTGGCCCACTCTCCATACCAAAAATAATATTATACAATAAAAAAAGCTTTGGTATCGCGCCGATGTTACAGGAGGAACAAATGCGTGTGGCACTTGGTTCCAGTCCCTTAGAGCGCTAAGGGACTCATGTTGAGTGTAAACAGCCAAACAGCTGCTGTCAATCTGCATTTTGATATAGTACACAGTAGTATATATGTCTAGTATATAGGGATGCACTGATGTTTTGACAGTTTGTTCTCAGCCGGTCCTCACCCTTCTCAGTCTCTTTTGTCAGGGTTGAATGTGTCCCTCTGCCAACACCCTTGGCCCCAGCCTGGTCCCCCCAGTAAAATTGGTCTAGAACCGCCACTGAATAACACACAAAGCTGATGCAAAAAAGTGAAAACCTATGTCTTGTATTTCTACTCCCAAGGGAGAAAACCTGTCACACTGCAGAATTTCATGCACTGTTTCTCTTTGTCTTTGGCGAGAGGCATTGTCGAAAGTTGAAAGTTTTTTGTCCACTGATACTGGCACGCACATGCCCACAGTACCTTAAAGGTCATGTGATACTCAAGTAAGTGTGGCTGAAGATGAGGTGTCACAAGGTGCAACAACGTTCATCTGGACAGGGACTGCAATGGTATTAGAACACCATGTTACAATGAAATGTATATAAGTTTGGAAGTAAAGAGAGATCAGACTTCGAAGCATCCACACCTGTAATTAAACCTGTCCAATCACCTTACATGCATGAGACCTCCAGGTGCACACAGAGCCTTCAGGGAGGAGAAATAGAAAGAAGAAGGCCTGAAGAGATTTCTGTCCCGGGCTGGAGGGTTCAACTGTCATACTAAGTCTGATTCAGCTGGTATTACACTCACACACACACTCTCACACACATTCAGCAGTGCACTCAGAGTCAGGACAGAGCTTCGGGGGTCGGGGGGTAAAAATAGCTGTGTTTTTGCATCTGTGAACATGTGTTGTGGCAGTGTTTAGGCAGATTATTCTGGAGCTTTTGTGTGCATTCTTTGAATAACTTGTAAGAGGATTTTCTCGCTTCATGTTGTAAAACCGAGTAAACCTAAACACCTGTGTTTATGTAAATCAGGCTGTAATCTTGGGCTGCACAGAGGAAAGTGGATTTACCTCAGAAGGATCAGACAGTCAGGACAAACTGTTCATTAGATCACAACATCAGGCAGGTTTTATCGCAGAGGTTAGACGCAGTCATTATGTCGTTATCCAGTTTGTGGTGAGCTGTGAAGTTATTTTTAACATCTAAAGGTGATCCAATCTCTCTGACCCAGATCCCCTCAAGCCAAAATATCATCCTCTTAATCTCATTTTCAACATGAGCAACCAGCTGCTAAACGTTCAGCCTCCATTTTGACTGATTCAATTTCATCTCAATTCACCATGAGCATTTGGCAAGTTAACGATTTAGGAAAAACTACCATTAACAGGCCGAACCTCGAGCAGAACCAGACTCATGTTAAACAGACATAGACTGCTCCCTCAGTAGAGAGCTTTGAGTCTGTTTTAAAATGCTCTGCTTTATATTTTCTTTTTTTAAAGGAAATTTTACAATTAAATGGCATTAGCAGCAGCTCCACACCTTGATAAACCCAGTCTGGATTCACAAGATAAACTCTACTTAGTTTCTCCTCTGCGATCAGTTTTTTCAGCTTTACACATGTTTTTCAGTGTTTTGTTGTCCCTGTCCCAACTTTGTTAAAAGTGTTGCTATTGTAACGGATTGATTGGTTTCCAGCGTTTATTCACTGTGCAGAAGACAAAACACACAAATTGCCTTCTGGACTCTGCCCCTAAACATGCAAAATAAAAAGATACACTCTGAAATTTCTGCGGTGGTATCTTAATCACGTTACATGGAACGCTAGGAATGTTTATTTTGTTTTATATAACTCATTAGTTTAGAAGATGTTAGAGTTCTGACTTTTGCGTGAATAGGGGCATGGCTGATTTGACTGACAGGTGGGCACACTGTAGCTGTTAGCTAAGAGGCTAAAGGCCTGCTTCAACTTCACCTCTTTTCCTCATGTTAGGTCAACCAAAAGTTAGGTTGAGTCAGCATTTCCAATAAGGCAACTGCAGACGACAGGCTTCAAAAACTAATGGGTGACATCACGAAGACTAAATCCATGTTCTATACGGTCTATGTGTTGTATTTTATAACTTGTGTACTGCCGTCTCAATTTACATGAGGTAACTTTATTGTGCGATGCAGATAACACTTCCTGACACATGTGTAGCTTTTTTCCAACTAACCTGTTATGCCAAAATTGCTGTAAACTACAGCCACGACCGGTGTCGGTGTGGCTCGTATTTAACGCTATAGTCAAAGCTGTCAACAAGTGATCGGATCACCCAATAGGCATGTTTATACCAGGTGTGAACAGGGCTGACAATCACCTCTGACAGGTGCCAGAAAATAACATAAGAGTGTCTTATCCTTAAAGTTAAGGCTGTAAACACAGATCATCTATACAGTTAAGTTTTTGATGTGGGAAGTCTCTCCATGGTGACATGTCTCAGAATCATTCTATCTACAGATTAAGTGTTGATGATATTTAAACATGTCGGCCATCGTCTAGTCTCTCATTGAGCTGATTTTCTCCTCCGTCTGCACAGCTGCAGAGGTCTGACATCAGTCCAGGCCGTTCATGAGAATTCTCTGCAGCAGGAAACAGATAATAAACCGCTGTGGACACTGATAAGACTGAACCACCCTTTCTTCTGAAGCGTGTGTTCTTTTCTTTCTGCTGAACTCGGCCTCTGTGGTGACTTTCTCATGACTCTGAGAGGATTAAATAACACAGGTTTAGGTTACGTACACACAAAGAGCAGGGTAACTTATTTTCAGTGGTTGAGACTTTGTCAGTTTACTGTCATAACATGACTTCTTCAACATCGGGTTAAAGGATTAGATTTCTGTCAAGGGATTATTTACCGATGAATAAACGTAATCATGTTTTTATAAGAGCTCTTGTTCATAACAGTGTATTCAGACACTTAAAGTAGTGCTTTGACAGCAACACAGAGGGAATAAGTACATCAATCATTGAGCCTAGCTGTCACCAATCACTCTACAAGTTTTTATGAAGCCTAGAGATAGGTTCTGATGGTTCTATTAGAAAGGCATATAATGATAAACCTTTCTTTATTCAAAAGGCTGACTTTAAAAAATGTATTCCTGAACTTTTATTCCTCAAATGTTTCCATATTTACATTTACTCCAATTTATCATGGAATATGGTGCAGAAGAAGTGGACGTGGCCTCTTTTGGAAGTTATAACTGTGCCATCTTGTTTTTGTAGAGACAGAAGTGAAGTTTTTTTCAGTGCCTCACTTTCTGTCCTGCCTGATCTGCCCTGTGCTGTTAATGCATGGTGCTCTGGCATTGTCATGTTGCGTTCACACCAAAAACAAATGATCCCACTATTTGTGTGAATAAAACACAAGAACGTTTTTTGTATGCTTGCTCAATTTGTGTCAATTATTCGATTAATTTGCACCTCAAAGTTTTGTGTACGCGAGAGCGCAAGATTATCATGGGTGGTGGGTTCCATTTAAACACCACAGCAGTCTGTTGTTGTTAAACAGGGTTGAGCTTGACTACATTGAATGGTGAAGCCGGATACGCTACAGCGGGCAGTGCTAACTTCCTACAACAACTGATAGCTGGAATCAAGTGACAGACAAAGTTTTTCACAATTTACCAAATAATCTGACCTCCTCACTCTCTTTCCTCACAGTGAGCTCCTTTTTATTCCTGAACCCATAAGTAGGAAGTGTCACAAAGTTTTGGGAAGGCCCGTCTTGGCCAGGCCTCTCTTGGAAAAGAGATGTTTAACCTCAATGAGCTTTTTATTTCCTGGTTAAATAATATTTAAAAAATGAAAAAGAGATTTAATCAATTTGTCATATTTATTCCGACCTCGGGATGAATAAGATGATTTCTGATTCTGATTTTGACGGACGTCACCGGAGGATCAGCACTCTAATTGGCTATTGTGGCGCAAAAGATTTGCTGGAGTTCAGATTTTTCAACTCTGAACTCATTCACGCTGCCAGACCATAACTTGCGTCTGTTTGCGTCTTTAAATTGACTTTACATGTAATTCATTAGCCTTAGTGTGAGCGCCCAATTAGGAATATCCTTGGCCCTTCAGAAAATACATTTTCCATTGTTTCATGACATCTGTAATGATTGGATGTTAGACGCCGCGTTTGTTCACAACATTTACTTAATTCCCTACAACTCCTTTATTATTTAACAACTTGTGCTAAAACCCCATCATGTTCAGTTAACCCAGAGGGAGGCTCATTTACAGCAGTCTACAATATTCCGTGTTTAATGAGAACGTTATATAACTCTGCTGTGGTGGTGGGAGATCTGGACTTTAATTATCAGATCCACAGGAGGAATTCTCAGAGTACAGAAGAGAAAGAGCCGAGCAGTTTATCAGAGATATTCAGTAAACACAGGAGAGATCAGACAACATCAAAGACGAAAATTAAACTGGTATGAATGTTTGATGTCCAACAGACAATATTCAGACCACTAATTTCTTTAAAAAGTTTGGGATGCTGTGTAAAATATTGATGAAATCAGAACTTGATGGTTTGCAAATCATTTAAAGCCTATTTGATTGAAAATAGTACAAATACAACATTACAAAAGTTGAAACTGAAACATTTCATTTTTTTTATGAAAAAATCGGCTCATTTTAAAATTGTTGCCAGCAACACGCATTTCAAAAGTTGGGATAGGGACAACAAAACAGCGGTGAAGCTGTGTTATGCTAGAAAAACACCCCTGGAGGAACATCTCTAAACTAATGAGGTTAATGATCAACAGGTTAGTCACATGACTGGGTATAAAAAGGACTCCAGAGAAGCTGAGTCTCTCAGAAGGAAAGATAGGAAGAGGTTCACCACTCTGTGAGAGACTGCAAATAGTTCAACAGTTTCAGAATAATGTTCCTCAGAGTAACATGACAAAGAATGAGTTGATTTCATCATCTACAGTACATAATATAATTAAAAGATTCAGAGTCTGGAGACACCTCTGTACAAAAGGGACAAGGACCAAAACCAAGACTGGATGGATCTGATCTTCAGGCCTAAAACAGTTATGACTCTGTAGTGAAAATCACTGCATTTTGGGCCCAAAGTCCCTTCCAAAAACCATTGTCAGTGAACACAGCTCACCACTGCATCTATACATGGTTCAAACTGTACCATGCAAAGAGGAAACATATATAAACATGATCCAGAAACATCAGCGATTTCTCTGGACCTGAGCCCATTTAAGATGGACTGAGGTAAAGTGGAAAAGTGTCCTGTGGTCGGATGAATCAAAATCTGATATTCTTTTTAGAAATCATGGACATTGTGTCCTCTGCTCTAAAGAGGAGAGGGACCACCCAGCATGTTATCAGCACACAGTTCAAACCAGCATCCCTGATGGTATGTGGATCATAAGAGTCCATGGTATGGGTTGCTTACACATCTGTGAAGGCTCCATTAATGCTGAACAATATAAACAGGTTTAGGAGCAACATATGCTGCCATCCAGAAAATGACTTCTTCAGGATGACCTTACATATTTCAGCAAGACAATGCCAAACCACATTCTGCACGTGTTACAACAGCGTGGCTCTGTAGTAGAAGAGTCCAGGTGCTAAACTGACCTGCCTGCAGTCCTGACTTGTCACCCATTGAAAACATTTGGAGCATCATAAAATGAAAAAATGTGACTAAGGAGTCCCTGAGCTATTGAGCAGCTGAAATCCTCTATCAGGCAACAATGGGACAACATAGCATATGTAAGAAGCTTCAGATCTGCTGCAGCGGCTGAGCAGGTGTTTCATGAGGCTCTCTGTAAAACATTCATCTCTTTAAGTAGACAGACGCTGGACTAGAAACCAATAACTTCAAATTAACTGGAGTGATGTGTGATACATTTTACACTGTTGTTGTAAACAGCACATTACTGAGATACAACATCAGTCTGATTAGAGTCACACATCATCCTGCTGTAAAGTCTCAGCCATACCAAAGTCAGGGTCATAAGAAAAAAACTGGTAGAAGAATAACAAACCTTGACCTTTGACCCCACATTGTGTGAGATAGTGTGTCAAGGTTGATTCATTCCTCCTTTTAAAGAAGTTGTTCTGTACTTTAAGCTGTCCTCCTGATGTCCCCCTCCCTCTTTCCAGAGGAAACACCTCCCCCTCCCTTCCTTCATTGTTCTCCTCACCCCGAGGTCGTGAACATCAGTGAGGAGCTCCTGCAGGACAGGAAGAACATCTGACAGCAGGGGAGAGGAGCTTCCTTCTTCACAGGGGGTTCAGAAGGCTTAGGTGTTTAACATAATCCAGCTTGTAAACATTTACTTTACAGAGAAGAACATTAAAGCTACACTGTGAAGCTTTAAGGGATTGGAGAGATTTTTTAAAGTGTGTGGTTTAAAGTGAAGAAAACAAAATACACCTCTGATTGGAGGAGATCAAGTCGATGTGAGACAGCCTTTTCTCTGGTATGATGTTTTAAATGGATAGTTGTTATTTTTTAACATATGGTTGTATGAGGTCCTTGTCAATAGTAAGTGTATTACCCACAAGTGATCCTGGTCAGCTCAGCCTCTTTGTTGAAACTGTTTGCAGGCATAACGCATACGTCTGCAGGCTTCAAAGAGACAAAAGTGCAACCACCAACGTGTATTACTTTGACCTGTTCTTTATACTAGGGGTTCCCCAACTTTTCAGCCTACCACCCCCAAAATATAGGTAGCAAAGACTTGTGACCCACATGAGTTAGCTAACCCTAACCCTAACCCTAACCCTAACCTTAGGAGTCATCTGGCAACAAGGAAAGGCAGAAAACTAATTAAATGTACTTATTTGCAGGGTTTTATTTCAAATTGAACTAATATTTTTGTCTATTTTTTTTACAATAATGGGTAAAATAAGCACATTTAAATTACTTAAAGAAAAGAAAAAAATCTGGAAGACATCTCATGACCCGACCCACACTTTGGGAGCCCCTGCTCTATACCAACCACCATGACAGGTGAACTTTTGTGGTCTTCATACTGCCGCCCTTCACTTTAAGGGGACAGCATCCACATGGTCCTCAGGAGGGGGGCCCAGGTATTATAATATAAATAGTATAGGAATTCAGAGTTGAGATAGAACCAGGCTGTACGCAGCACAGATTTTTGGCACATTTATTGATTTTTTCAAACTTAGTTGTGGGAAGGTGCAATTAAGATTAAATTGCACATAATTTTACCTATTACACTTTGATTCAGGAGGCTGTGTTACATTTTCTTGGCAGTCTTTCCTGTGTTGTACCTGGTTTCAGTTTCTACTGCCAGATTTGGTCCTTAACAGACCAGTCAGTCATATTTATGATGTAGTTTTACTCATAAATATTCATTATTACATAAATTAACACATTTTCTACAGCAGATGATGGACCTGCAATAATCATTTCTTTGTTCTAGTTGAAAATCTATCATGCTCTTAAAGGCTGCTTTATTTCAAGGTGTACACCTTAAAACAAAACTGCTATTAAAAGCTGCACCTGCTGCAGTTCCTTTACAGCCGAGCAGAAGACGAGGCCAAAACAAACCCAGCTACAGTTGAGAATACTAATGCATGATGGTCAGAGTGTGAACTCAAAGTGTGTGCACAGTGCAGATTACAGTGTGATCCTGCATGCGTGTGTGTGTGTTGGTGGTGTAAATGGTTGAAGCTGGTCCAACAGGAGGCAGCTGTGGTGCAGATAGGACTGTATGTATCAGAGTGTTCCTGGCACTGACAGAACAGATCACACATCAGCTGCAGAGGAAGAAACCTGAGAGGAATAATATTTTATCTGGATGACACTGTGTTTGAGGAAAGTGTTTCGGCTGGGTCATATAATACACTGTATGTTATTACACAGTCATACTGGTCATTGCTTATCTAACAGTGCGGAAGTTACTTTGTGAAGTCATGCGAGGGTCAGGTGTTTTTAATAACAATCTTGTGAGTCCTGCTATGCTCTCACACCACAAACCTGAAAACTTTGTTCTCCCTTTCATTGTTTTCTACACACCAGGTGGTTTTTCAGCTTTCACGTTGTCTCACACCTGCAGCTGTGATTTCAGGCATTTAAAGTAATTATGCTAAAATTATCGATCTCTATTGTTTTTGCAGGTCCAAAAGGGTAATCTGCGATAGTTTCATTTTGTCTCAAAACTAGCTAAAAACTTCTCAGAGGAGCTTTAAAGAAATGTTGAAGAGTCATCCTACACTTGGGTGTTGGAAACTCAAGGGTCTGTACAGGGTACCCGCTCAACCAACGAAGCTAAACCAGCCTTGAAATGATTTTATTTTCTTGTGATGTACTTGTAATTAAAATGTCTTAAGTTTTCTGAAATAACACCATGCCTGCTGTTGCTCTCCATACAGACTGTTTTTTCTGCAGACATCAAAGCCTGCTGACACCTGATTGGTTTATACTACTCAGACTACAAACCAGGACACTTACAAAACTTCAATACAGTCTCCTGAGCACAAATACTTTATTTCTATGTTGAATCTGTATAGGGATTGATAATAGGGCAGTTATATTTAAAAATGTAACTCTTATTACCCCTGACAAGAGGATTTGCCCTAATCAGAGGTTATCTCTCACCTGCAGTTTCAGCCTTTTAGCAAACTATCAGAGGTCAGAGCCAATCACATCAAACAAACATCAGAGTGTGTGTGTGTGTGGGCTCTCCCAGGTGTGTTTTATTTGTCACCTCTTTAAAAGGGGCCGGGAGACACATCAGTCTGTTCAAACAGGAGCCGACTCAGAAGGATTTTATCTCCCAGCCCTCTCAGCAGGTCCGTCAGAGGTGTTAATGAAGCATCAAGGGGGGACTCCCTGTGAACCCTGAACCTCCCCCACCCTACAACATCCATCCATCCTATAAATACAGTGTATAAATAATTTCTCTCTGTGTGACAGCGGTGAGTCCAGAAGTGTGTCAGCCTCAGAGTGAAATGAAAAGCACATCTGCCCCGGTTATCGTGCAGCGCTGCACTGTTGCCGAGCAGACTTTAGTTTCAGGCAGCATCATGTGATGAAGTGTCGCTTTAGGAGGGAAGTAGAACATTAAACAGCACTTGCAGCTGAGTGTTTCTTCTCCAACCTGTCGTTTTCTGCTGAAATATTCAGGCGGAGAAGTGATTCATAAAGCTTTGTGAGGATTGGTGGACACACAGGAGGAGGATCTGTGTGGGGAACAAAGACAGAGACGAGTTCCAGCGTCTGTTTGGAGCATCGGGCCAGATTATGTAACAGTTTGGAAGGAGAGCGGATTCAGAGAGTAGAAATGACAGCTGGGATTTTATTGGTCTGTTTCTAATTAGTCTCCGCCTCAGTGAGAGCAGGGCTTAGCAAAAACAAGGGCGAGGGCCGGGGTGAACAGCCTGCACAGAAAGAATAAAAACAGAATGTGCAGAGTGTTTTAAACCTTGCAAGTGTGTGAATAATTTAATCCAGCATATGAAGACACTTTGCAGCCTGGTCTAGAGGAGGGTGCATTGAATTTCTCAACGTCTCTTTGCTCTCCAATAAGTTTAACATTTCTGAGAGAACTTTTTCTGAGCTGAAAAATAAAATCTTCTGCCAGATTTCTCTCTTGTGTTTTCAATTTTCTGTTCTTGTTTTCTTCTTCAGCACCAAGATCTTCACTTAAACATTCTGCACAAAGTTTTTCAGGTAAGTTTGCCTCAAAGATATGGCTTTAAAAACATCTCTTTTGTCAATTAAGATGCTGTTTTAAATCAGACATAGCTCCGACTTGTTCTTGTAAAAGCCACCAGTTTAACCAGTAACAGTAACCAGTAACAGTAAACAGTACTTTAACCTCACAGACCTGCTGATCCACTGCAGTTCCTTGACTTTTCAGTCTGTTGTGATGTCTTAGTTGTGATCATATTTATTAAAAGCCCTCAAGTCACACAAAAAACGAATAAACCATACTTCCACAGGGACATCTTCTTGTGACATCACGCTCAGTTTGGGAAGCGTCATGTCTTTCTGTTGTGTTTCGGGTCCTGAGTCATATAAAAGTTGCTAAACGGACCAGGTGCTGTCATTTCACAGCTCCCCAACTGATGTGTAGACACAGATACAATGAATTTACCTCTCGTCTCTCCGTTTTCATCATCACTAATAGTTTTTGGAGCTATTGGGTGCTTTTGTTGGTTACACACGTATTGAAATATGCAACACATTTTGTATTTGCACACCTTTATTTTTCTTAGTGAGTAATGGTGTTGCCCTTTAAAAGTGGAAACAGAGTCTGTATTTGAAAGAATAAACTTATTGAAGCTGTGTCCTCCCTCTAAAGGCTGGTTTATACTTCTAAGTTGACGAGGATGGGAGCCCCAACAATACTTAGCCGAAATGCTTGAGGGCAGTATGGTCTCTCTGACAGTAGGGTCGCCTGTTTCTGTCCCTGCTACGTTCTCTGTTTAGTTTTTCACAGCGATTCCAAACGTATTATGTTAATTTAGAGCTGTTACATGTTTGATTAAGACGAGACGTTGGAGGAGATGAAATACACAGCCGATGTGCGGCGATCCCGGAAGTGCTGTAAATGCAGGAAATACAATGCAGCAAAGTGGACCAATCAAAGGGCTTGTGGTCCGAGTTGATACAAAGCGTATAGTTTCAATTTAGAGGCGGTGCGTGTCGGCTACGTTTGTAGGCCTCTCCGTAGGTATAGGGGCTACTCAGACCTATGCACGTAGTCTACGCTTGATTTGACTTAGAAGTATAAACCAGGCTTTAGTCATCCTTTTAGGGCACACTAGTGTAGCAGAGCAGCAATTAGTTGAAAGATATTTCTAAAAGTCAAGAGAAAGCACATGTCACAACATTCATCTGACTTCTAAATTTAGACACTGCTAAGAATTGCTTTATATTGTAAATATGGGCTGCAAAATAATGTTACTTTTAACATGGGATTAGATTGTGATCAATTGTGATAGAATACAATTTGTTTGATAGCCCTCAATTGTTTAAAATCCTCTCACTTGACTAAAAACAGAGACAAAAGATGATTTAATAAACTGTTTATAGCATTCAACAAGGTACTTTTCAAAAAGACACTATTAACACATGTACAGCAAACATCAGTAAAGACATTAGAGGTCTGGCTTCGTCCACAGGGGGCGCCAAAGTCTACACTAACAAAAAGGTTTAGTAGAGGAGCTTTAAATTAATCTCATAATTTACAGACCTCAAAATTTCAAGATTCAATTTATCATGACTTTTCAAAATTAAGAACGTAATACTGAATGAGAAAAAAAGAGGAAGAGCAGGCACTGCACTCACAGAACAAGATTAAACATCCAGTTCTGTTTGTGTCATTCCACACACACACACACACACACACACACACACATTCATGTGCCGACTCACACAAACTCAATTTTGTCATTATCAGCGTGAACAAGGACAGCAAATCCAGGAAACCATGTCATGAGACCTTGACAACTTTGAAACACATTTGTCCTTTACGTTCTTTCTGCAGCTGATTTCCAGGCAGCAGCTCTTTTCATCATCATGATTTCACTTCAGAAGGACTTTAATAATATTTAATTAGAGATAGAATCTCTTTGAAGTGGAGCTGCAGAGAGAAAATCCTGAAATCTTACAAATGTGGAGTGTGATTAAAGACGTGCAGATGATATTCAGCCTTCTCTGCTCAGCTCAGAAAGGTGGAGTAGTGCATGCACTGTCACAACTCTGCTCCTATAAACTCCTGATGGCAATCAAAAATCTAAACACACTCCTGTGAGAGGAACCCTGTTTGTCTGAACTTCAGGACACCAGAACCAGCTCACAGACTGAAACAACAAACGAGCAGGGCAGTGGTAGGTTAGCAGAAATCTTCACAGCACCTTTGATTCACTTTAAACAGAACTGATGGCTGCTCCTGTTTAAACAGAGATAAAAGAGAGCAGCGGCTCAAAGGTTGGATTATGTAACGGGTCTGAGTACAGGCTGTTTTCTCCCTCTGAGCTCTCAGGATGTTTTGGAGGCACTTCGTGACACAGCTGGTCAGCATATGAAGCTGTGAACGTGCTCAGAGTGAGTCAGGCTGAAATCATAAACATACTGCATAACAGGGATGACTGTACGGATTAAATATGCAGCACAGTAAAGCTAAGAAGACGTTTATACGACAAAAACAACCTTCACTTTTATCAAGAAAGAAGGACTGGTTGAGGAAACAGTCTACTTTGGATTGAATTTGAAGTCCAACTTCTGTCCTTGCTTTAGGTTCTGTCGGATATCCGCAGATGATCCAAATATGTTGGATCCTGACTTAGCAATGGACCAACAGCTCCTGTTTGTGAGTTCGGATTAATGTTTAAGTGGACCCTCTGTGCGCAGGAACATTATGCCCCCAAATTAGGTAGCAGTCATTACAGCCAGTTTATCGAAATGACGTTTATGTAGCTTATACGCATCCCAGACAACAATGTTTGACAAATGCTTCTTTTTTTAATTAGCTGGTCTTAAATTCATCTTTTGACCCAACAAGAAAGGTCAGGACCACCAAAATAAAAAGAGGTTTGTCGTCTGGAGGACATGAAGTCTTATATATCAATCATATCTTCCAAATTGTGGGCTTTGGCGAATGAACATCTCCCAGTGGCAGAAGCTGTAAAACCTTCTGTGAGAGAAACTGTCCCTCAGTGGGTCAGGGTTTTGGGGTGGGGTTTTGGTGGCAGACAGCCAGGCTCTTCTCAGGAAACTGAATCAGGCAGGGAGTGGTTCCTCTTCCCTTATCACCGTATCCTGTCCTGCACTCTGTGACGACTGCACTTTTTACATCGTTCACACCCTCCACAGGCACACTAACCCCGGACCAGATCACACAGTCGTCAATGTGCCTGAAAGACACCCACGACCAACGCTTACCCACCTCCTGCTGAATACACAGACCTCAGATGGATGGTGGAGCTTTCAAAGTGTATTTCCTGTGCTGTAAGAGAGCGAGGGATCAAAGAACAGACGACTGAAATACACAAACACTTCTGTAAACATGTCAGCAGAGAGGAAAACTGCAACGTCCTGTCGTTTCTATATTTACACCTTCAAAACTAATGTTGTGTCTAAAGGAGAACATGGGGAAGTTTGGGAGTCATAACTCTCTGCTTTAGTTTACAGTCTGTAAAAGTTTGCATGTTGGAAATCAAATAGAGAATTGGCAGCCTTTGGACAGTAATTGTCCCGCCTGAATGGATTACATAAGGCCAACACCAGCACTGAAAGTTAGGGATTTAAACTGCTGTGTGGTATATATTAGTCCGTTTCAATGATTCCCATCACTGGAGTCGCATCATGCTTGATCTATGGTGTATAACAGTACAAGGAACATATTAAGATAAAATATTTAAGATCTAAGGAAAACACAAACATAATTCTTCTAGAAAAAAAAGTGAGATTATTACAAGAGTGAAGTCATAAGTTGGAATTTTCCAAAAGTAAAGTTTGAAACTTAAAGGGGAAAAATTATTATTTTGGAGGGATATAGCTGCAATTATTTTGAGGACTGAATTTGAATTTTGGGTAGTAAATGTAATGTAAGGATAAAGTTTTCATTTAGGTGGAATAAAGTTGTACATTGTTTACATTTTCATGGATAAAGATAGAGGATAAAGTTGTATTTGTCAAGTTTTGGTGGGAATAGGTTCAAGGTTGAAGATAAAAGTATGAATATTTTTGGGATGAAGTTTGAATTTTCAAAGAAAAAGATGACTTTGTGTGTGTTGGGAGTGTAAAAGATTAATTTCTTTATAATAATCAAAGTGGTAAAAAAAAATGTAAGTTGCAAATTGTAAGGATACAATTTGAAGGGGGCGGGTTCAGTTGAAAATGTTTAGAGTTCATGTGGAGTCATTTCTATGATTAAGTTTATTTGAGGATAAATCTAAAATTGATTGATTTTGAAGGATATTTTATAATTGTATTTATGATTAACTTAGAATTGTAGAATATAACATCATTTTTAAAGGATTAAGTTGCAATTTGCTAAGAATAAAGATACATTTTTTGTGTGGATAGTTATTAACACTTCAACAGAAAAATAGTCAAAGCTTTTGATGATCAGTGTCTCAGATTCATGTTCACACACTTTGGTCTGCAGTTACTGTAACAAACTGTCTTACACCACAGGTGGTCCCTCTTCTCCCTCACTGTAATCTCCTGTTAATGAGAGTCCAGGATCAAAGAGGTCCAGGTCTCGGTTCAGCTCCAGGAAGTCAGGTGGTCTGATATGGATGTTTGGGAACATGTGACCCCTGAAATCCCCCCTCTGTCACCGTGCTGCAGCGTTTGGTCATCCTGCAGCCAAGGGCCATGGGAAGAGGGAGCGGCTTAACCTGGCACGCCACCCACCCCGTGAGAGCGTGGAGTAATGGAAAATGTTCAGGGCCAGCAGGCAGGCGGCCATGTTTCTGAAGATTCAGGAAGGGCATCAACCAAAATGTGTTCACAGTCACCGTCCGGAATGAGGATCTCTACTGTTCCATCCAGAATCACTATTATGTATCCAGAAAGCAGGGCGATGACTGAAAACATGTTTCAACATTCAGAAAAAAAGTGTTTTTTCTCGTTTAATGCTTTGTAAAGTTCAGGCACAGACTCAGCAGTTACACGCTTATTAAATCTGGCACTAATGACTCTTCATTTTAAATTTTTTGAGTCTTCCTTGTCTCAAAAACAATTATAAAGTCTGCAAATTTCACTCCCATTATCTCTGCCTGGTTGACCAAGAACTAATTAATGTGTGTGTGTGTGTGTGTGTGTGTGTGTGTGTGTGTGTGTGTGTGTGTGTGTGTGTGTGTGTGTGTGTGTTTCCAAGTTTGTGTGTGTGTGTGTGTGTGTGTGTGTGTGTGCCACATGATTCAGCCTGCAGACTCGCCAGAAGCCCCAAACAGGAGTGTTAAGAACTGAAACCATCCATAACACTTCACGTGCTCCTCTCTCCACGCCCTTTCTCACTCTGACCCCCTCCCTTCATGTGCTTGTGCTTGTATTGTATTGTTTATTGTCAGAGCACACCCAGAGTGAGCCAGGACTACTGCTGACCCCCCACCCCCCCCCTACATGAACCAGGACTGAAACTAACAGTCACCGCCACAGAACTACACTCAAAAGTTTCTCATAAGCAGAGCGATAAGCATAAACTTTGCTATAAAGCTAACTTTTTTTGCCACTGTGTCAACAGGCTGAAGTGAAATGTGACAACTACTTTACACAGACTGATTTGATTTGACGTGTGGGATCAGGGTGTCCCTGCGACACCTAAGGCAGTGTACAACAAATTAAGTTAAGGTGTTATCTAAAATTCGTCAGCAGGACCACGCCTAAACCTCACCCTAAACCTCACCCTCAATCACCCGACAAGCCGACTTTAATGTAGCCAGACTACTCCAACCGTTTGTCTGTGATTCTTCTACCCACCCTCTGTCACCTTGCTGTACTTCAATTAAACTTTTTCGTTATCCCCTGCTACTCAACTTGTGCTTGCTTCTTCTATGCCTTTGTCTAATTCCAGGTACAGCCTGGGTCAAGATCAGCTCTGGCAGGATAACGCTGAGACAGAACCCCCATCCTGAGACTCCTTCTGCTGGGCCACACTACGCACAAATAATTTATTAAATGTTCAAACCCATATCCTTGTGTGCCGTGGTTCTTGCTAGTAAAACGTATTCAATGGAAAACAGTGTCACGTTTCTACACGGAAGAGACGTTTCGGGCAGCTGAAAACCCAAACTTTTGGGACTAGGATGTAGAGAGGAATCTTTTGAACACAGGGCTGATCTCATCTCAAAAAGCCCTTTATTTTCCAAAAGTTAAACACTGTTATTATGAGCCTTTGACCAATGAGACTCAAGTATTTCACACAACTGAGTAATAATCAGTATTCAACCTTAACAAACTCTTTCTCACCACACCACTCGCCGACATGACTTTTCATTTTGAAAGGTATTGTTCTACAATTAAATGTAAATGTACTCTTTTAAATATTTTAGTTTCAGATAAGTAGTTTTTACATTAGCATCATTTATTTACATCAACTATTATTATTATTATTATTACTATTATTATTATTATTATTATTATTATTATTATTATTATTATTATTATTATCCTCTGGCGTGTTTTAGAGTTGTTAAACGCACACTAGTAACTTGTGTGCAGAATATTAGAGGGTTGACTTTGGATTTACTGTATGGGACAACATTAGACAACATTTGACTGAAACAATTTGATAAACTGTGAATTAACAAGGTGAGATGACCTCTGCCCAACACTGTGAACATAAAATTCTTTCTAAAGGTGTTTTCAGCCATCAAATCTAAAGCTAATGACTGATAAACGTAGTAAGTCTGATGTGCTTCCAAAACTTTACTGAGCTTTCTTCCAGCCTTGAAACAGATCTCTGTCTCCTTTAATAAAGTCTCAGAAAATCTGAATATCAAGAGCACTCTGCGGAGCGTTTGGATTTGAAGCAACATCTTTCTTGGTCCCTGTGGATTAGCAGCTGATATAAATGCATAAAGAGTTTCTCTTCTTTTTTTCTCTGATTTGAATATTCATAATGATGCAACAGGCTGAAGTTTAGTACACTGAGAGGTTAATCTGGGACGCAGTGAGAGGGATACAACTGTTGTATCAGCTCCAGTACCTGAACAGGTCTGAGTCATTTTAACCAGGCCTCTTCTCTTAGACAGCAGGACTGACTCAGTTTTTTTTTTATCTCTGAAATGTTTTTTACATGAAGAGAGTGAAGAACAAACCTGATCAACAGCTTCACAGATAAGATAAGAAACAGAAACACACACTCTGTTACTGTCCGTTAGTTTCTTTATTCAAAATGAACAAAGTGATCAAACACATAAATATGAGCACCCTGCAAACAGAGCTGCAGAGTGACAACAGTATCAACATATTTCATATGTAAGACGCTTCTTTTGAAGCAATATTTCTCCTCTTTCAGAACAGGGATCATTCAGGATTCTGTCAGTGTCCGTTAGAAAGTCAGTTTTCATTAAAGTGCATTCAGAAAACGCCTCTGCTGAATATATGAACGTATCCTCAGATTCAGGTGGGGTCGTCTCTGAGGATGGACGGGTAATACTCCTGCTCACCTTTTTATCACAGTTATTAATGCATTTCAATCAGACACTTCATGATCATGAGTAAAACTAACACAGCGATAATTTAAACTCTAAAAATAACAACTGATTACAAAAATGTCAGACACAATCTA
This sequence comes from Notolabrus celidotus, assembly GCF_009762535.1. Classification (NCBI taxonomy): domain Eukaryota; kingdom Metazoa; phylum Chordata; class Actinopteri; order Labriformes; family Labridae; genus Notolabrus; species Notolabrus celidotus. The sequence goes on along the minus strand of NC_048287.1, from coordinate 8,297,063 downwards.
TGGCTGATGTACGCAAAAGAAAATCAGAAAACTGAAGCTATCTGTTCAGCTCAAAGAGGGGCTAGTATACCAGTGTTAGCGAGTGAGCTAACCACTGCTAGCTAAGGAATGTAAGCACAATATTCGAGCTATCAAATTGATGTTAGCTTACTAAGTTAATGATACAAGTTTAAATTGTATTGCATAATATCATTAGCAATACAGAAGCACTTGGTAAACAGACTAAACCTGAGCCAAACTAGTGTTAACAAAGAGCGGCTAGTTAATGTTAGTTAACTATTTCAGATTTGTATTATCAGCAATCTTATACGGCACAAGTTAGCTCACCAGGCTAACAACTGCTAACAGTTTAAAAGAAGCACTTTTTTAGCAAGAATGCTAGCCAAATTAGTCTCAGTCATTGTGACAAGTGATGGAAATATTAGCTAACGGGTGACTTCTAGTTAGCTGCACATTGATTTTTTGGCTATGCACCCGGCATGGTACTCTACACTGTGACAACAAGAGGGGCAAATTATGCCAATGTTAGCTGGGTGGCGAACTACTACATGTTAGCATAAAATTAGTTTGCTATTAGTGCCTGGAGATCAGTTTTAGCTTGCAAAGTATTAAAGATAATATAGGTGTTTATAAGATTTGTATTTGGGAGCTAACAGCAGAAAATGTCTGGGATAATTTGAAGTCAATGTTAGATTCGATAGTTACAAACCATGTGATCGCGACTTTTTGAAGACCATGTTTAAGATTATTCTCTTAACTACAAAACTATTTTGATTCAATATTGATTGTCTTGGCAGTAAACAGCTAACATTAGCATGATTGTCAATGTTAGCATTTATATTTATCTCTCAACACAGGGTAATGCATTAATAACTGTAACACAAAGGTCCCAACAAGAAGATGTGGGCATGACATCTCCATCACTCTGCTTCTGTCTCATTTAGAAGACTGACACTAAAACAGAGATAAGACTGATTAGTGTGACTTCACTCAGCTTATCTCATCATTCCTCTTTATCTGTCCACAGGAAGGAAGGTCCACTGCTAATCATCTGAATCATTGTCTCTATCATTAACGTCCACTCTGAGCTGTGTTTACGTGTTCAGGGCCACATTGTGCTTCCTGTCCTAAATGAGTCACTACACTGTGTGTAAACTTCTGGGCCTCTCTCCTATTGTGCAACACTGATACAAAATACTCTGATCACTTTGCTCTAATACTGTCTGCTCTCTTTAGACAAGCTTTGGTAGAGTACAAATATAAAGACTGATTGTTTCTGAACAGCTAAGCAGCACATATTTTTACAGAAACAGAGTCAGAGCTCACTTAGAGAGTTCAGTAAACTTCACAGCAGCACAGCTCTGGACTTTGTTTACGTGGTTTGACCTGTTGCTGTTGACATCCAGAGTCCACGGGGCAAAATCAATCCCACTGTCCCCGGCTGACCTGAACACACAGCCCCACCAAAGGGATCAAACTCAGGCAATCAGAGGTCAAAGGTCGACCAACTGATACTGCAGCTTTAGATCCAGCTCACGATTTTAGTCCCCACATCATCTCTTCTTCTTCTGCTGCCGCAGCATCTTCCTCCTCTTCATGATCATGGCGTGCAGCTTCTCCAGACCCTCCTGCAGGCCCTCGCCAATGATCGCACACGCTGGCTGAAGGTGCCAGGGCGTTGCCGTGCTGAGCTCACCTAAAGCCAGCATGCTCTCCATCTCCGCCAGTGTTAGCGAGTTTCTCAAGTCCTGCTTGTTCACCACCACTAGTACCGGCACGCCCTGATTCTCTGCAAGCCGTGTGATCTTGTGCAGCTCCGTCTTGGCCTCCTCGATTCGCTCAGCGTCAACAGAGTCCACCACAAACACAATGCCATCGGCACAGCGGGTGTAAGAGCGCCACAGGGGCCGCAGCTTCTCCTGACCTCCTACATCCCAAAAGTGGAAGGAAGCTGTCCGCCTGTTGCCTCCCAGGGACACTTTAATCTTCTCTGTGTTAAAACCTTTAGTAGGGACAGTGTTCACAAACTCATTGAAGCGCAGGCGGTACAGCACGGTGGTCTTTCCTGCACAATCCAGACCCAGGATGACGATGTGGAGTGCCTGGAACGATGGCAGGCAGGGGAAGTGATGGTCTGATAATCCGTTCCCCATATTGGTATCCAAGTCAGGAAGAGACACCACCAAATATTGACCAGCAGGCCGCTTTTAATCCACAGGGGCTGCAGCAGGAGAGAGGGGAGGGGAGGGGAGGGGAGGAGGTAAACACAGAATAATGCATAATGAGTCAAAGCACACAAACACCCAGCACCCCATTGATTTACAAAACACCCAACAAGTGAATATTCTCCCCGCTCCCTGCAGACTACACATCCTCACATTACCCTGCCTCCGAGGGATGAATGAGAAATAAAACAGCAGGGAGGGGAGTAGCACATTTGCACATGTAGCGCCAACAGGGATTTCATACGCTAATTTCCATTCAGAGTGTGAAACAGTAACCGAGAGGATGCAGGCTCTTAAATGTAACCTAAATACAAGATTCAGCCATCAGCCATGCAGTGTTCAAAGACAGGGGCAGATCATATGAGGGGGCACACTGACATGGTTTCGATACAGCTTTTGAAAGGTGTTGCTCGGCAACATGGGCTGACATCCCTCTTATTACGAAAGAAGAATCCCCTTCTAAAAACCTATACACTTATACATCCTCGGTCTTTAGCCTTTACGCGCACAGACACGTCCAAAAGTAAACACTACTAGCAAATTGCCAACACCCTCGTAATAATTCGGCTCATATATGATTCATATTAAAGCAGTAAATTGCAATAAAATCGCGACTTTCCTGATGGGTTTGAGCGACCGCTCCCGTCCTGCACACTGCGTAGTGATGGAAAGACGCGCAGGTGAATTAACACTAAAGTGGGAATTTCCTCTGATGTGTAGGCTACCTGGTGTATAACATTTGAGCCGAATTGTACAGCAGTTAGTACATAACACCATGCATATTGAATAAGACAAATACGCCTCACTTCAGATTAGTTAAAGCCATAAGCCCTGAAAAATGTGATATTTTCAAATGGAGCCTGGCGTGTAGATCACTCGGTGCCATGCTAGACCAGACCAGGCTAGACTTGAGGCAACGATGCCAACAAGTGTTAAAAAATATTGAAGTTCAACTGGTTGAAACGGAGTAAATGTGACTCACAAACACATCCGCACATTTAATAGAAGTCATGCGTAAAAGTAGATGACAACACGAATATCACGTTATCAGTATTTTTCGTTTATCTAAACCCAAAATGTGAATTTGACAGTCTTTTTTTTTTTTACTTAAAGTCGGTGATAAAAGTTTTATCAGTTCAAACTTACCTTCACAGACACAGTTAGTCCATCACAAACAGACTGTACATCCACAGCAGCTGTTATTCTGTCCTCATGTTCTCTTCATGTCCTCACACACATTGACACGCTCAGCTGAGAGGACTCCCTCTACACTCCTCCGCAGCAGCGACAAAGTAACCACTGCAAACAATACAACTTCCAGGGAGATTTTTCCAAAATAAAACAAACACATCTTTAAGCAGCAGTCAAGATTTTCCTTTTCCTCAAAACATAAGGTACCTATTAAAGTGAATGAAAAGATCGACTGTTTCCAAACTACAACGGAGTATCAGGGTCACATTTAGGGGGAAAAAAATAGGTTTTAAGTATAAAGTTGTATAGAGTCCCTGAGGTCCGAAGAAGTAGATTTTTTTGCGCTGTGTGAATTAGTGTTCAACATTGGTCTCCCTTTTATAAAAGTACAAGCTAACTTGGGCAGTATAACAACTTTATTCTCAAGAAATTTAACGTATTCTTCTACCTTTCTATGCTATTTACCTAAGACTACGTTATAGATAAGCTTTCCTGTTCCCTACTTCTTTGATCTTCCTTGTTTGTGTGTATGCAGCTCTCTCTGTAAACCTTGTGTCCTCTGAAAGAAAGGGAAAAGCTATATAGCACGGGCCCTTTGGTTCATCATGTGGTTGATAACTGGAGAGTTGATCTCTAAAAACAAGTCACTGTCAGGTAACAGGGGACTCCACTACTATGTTAGTTTACATGATTTAATGCAAGTTTGTCTTCAACTAGACTTAACTTTATCACTTTGCTATAAGGACTACAACCCATTAACACTTTGCAACACACTTTCTCTCTGCTATCCTATCACAACTGGGAACAGACTGTAAAAAAAATGTCACGTTAGGCTTTATGATGAAAGATGTCCCCTGAATTAAGGAAAAACAAAGTTAAAAAAAAAAAGTCTGTGTTTAAAAATGTTTTTCTAAAATTATTTGCTAAAAATGTAGTCAACACATTCTTACTTTTTAAAATTCTTGTTTGGGTCAAACATTTAAGGACTATTGATACACTTTTCCTCTCTGCTGTTATATTTTAATTCTATTTACAGCCTAATCCCTTCAGCTCTTAACTAAAAGAACACCCTGTGGCTTCCTGACGTGTCTAACACTTTTATTTTGAAGTTGCGTTGATACACTTCCGGTCTTGTTCTGTCTAACATGTAATTGACGCAGCTTTGTTTCATGCTCTGATTGGCGGTGAACAACGCCTGTGGTGTTACGCGCAAACACGAACGCGCACATACATGCGCTCACGCACGTCACCTGTTTCTGTCAGTCAAACAGGAAAGCTCCAGAGATAGACAGATGTGTCTTCTTCTTTTAAGTCTCATTTATCTTTTCATCACATGATCCTTCTGCTCATTTCAGTCCATATTTAACAACAGGGTTTATTTAAACACACTGTTTAGGTTCAGATTTAAGACACTGAACTCTCATGGTTGTGGTCTCAGTGACATCACCTGTTGGTTTCTGTTGAGGCTTATGGAGCTCAGACATGGAGGTCGCCATATTGGAAATTCGGACTTTAACCAACTTTCGGCTAATCCAGAAACAAAAGAGCTGAGATGGGCCCATCTAACACACCAACCTGTTCTCAAGTCAACCACGCCCATGACTTCACCAATTCATGAGTTCTATAGGGACTATAGGGACTCAATGTTGAGAGGTAAGTGATAGGTGAAGGTCTGAATTACGGTTTATAGAAGCAGATTTTATGTTCACACTAAAACTACATCCTTAAACGAATAACTCTGCTAGCTATCAATCCAAAAACACAGAATCATTACTACCCTGATCTGTATCAGTGCAGATCACAGCTGGACTTAGTTTTCTGGCTAATTTATTATGACCCAGATCTCAGACTTAGCAGTTTTGTGTGCTTGTCTTTGGCTTTGGAGAATTTTTTTTATTTCTAGTCACAAATATATGTCTTCATACATGTATTTACATTTCACAGATAATGTCTTCATAAGCCTGGAGTGACTTGTGTGCTTAATATCTCTCTAGTTTTTCATTGAATACGAATGTCTACTGGTATCTGTCCACTTGCTGATGTCTTCTATCCCCTCTCTGATTTCACACCGAGCTAGAAGTCATTTACTGCTTGTCAAAGTTAGTTTGTTTAGTTAACTATTGCAATTTTTGGTGGTTGACCTTGTTGCGTAGCTTGACAAACTATTGTACTCTGCTGTACTTCAGTTACCAAAATGTGCAGGCACCCCTTACTGTTTACAGACAGTAAAGGGCCCCTCTGGGAGAGGCTCACTGCTAGAGACAGCCTCTAGTGGACATGAGAGGAACTGCAGCTTTTTGCACTTCAACACTGGCTTCATTGTTCAACATCTGGGACTGAGTGCTCCAGCTTGGTATAACCTTAGATTTAAGCCCTATTTGTGTTACGCAAAACTTGAAAAACTTGCAATTTCAGTGCGTTTTGTTTGCAGGGTGATTGATGAAAGTGTGTTAAGAAGAGAGAATAATCCGTGATCTGACACGACTCAGATACGAGCTGATTTTAAGGTCTCGTTTTGTCCAGTAAGTCTTGTTTGTGGAGTCTCATAGTGAGAGTGAATAGAAGTGCGTTACTTTACAACCAACATTGCTCTGCAAATGTTCACGGGACCGTGAATGATAACACTGCGCACAGCTCAGACCGCTCTCAGCTAGACTTGGTGCTCTCCTTTGAGTCAAAGAGTCTGTTATAGCAAAGTCCAGCTGAAGAGATTCAACCGACTCAGCTCACACTCAGATGGCGCACTCGGCTCCAGAGGCTGCTGCTTGGTTTCTGTGCATATTGAACTCTATGACATGTGTTTGTGAGTGACATTTTGAAATTGTTTGCTGGTGTTCTCACAGTCACCAGGTTTTTCATGCTAAGCTAGGCAAAATGTGCCGGAACTCTTTTCTGCGGATTGATTTGACATGACGTGTGATCAGTTTGCCTCTGGTGTTGCTCATGTTAGCGAAAGTTAATAACCATTGTCAAGGGGTTTTGACCAATCATAGATAGGCATCTTACACAACCGGGAGATCAGTAAGAAAGCCGGGTAATCATTTTGAAATAACTCACACCACATAAGCTTATCTGATATTTATTTTAAAAGGATGAAAGTCTTGTTGCTAAAATGGACTAAAACAAAGTTTTATTAAACACTGAGAGCACATCTCAAAAAGACGTCTGATGTGCCACTAACACAGGATAAGGCCGTTTCCCAGACGTCTGTAACCCCAGGCAAAACATTAAACGATAAACTTTGTTAGTTCATTCTTTATTTACCTGTACACAGAGACATTTTGGACTCACAAATAGATGAATAAAAATATATATATCAAGACTTAAGGACATAAACAAGCCTCTCCATAAGTATATTCTTTTTTTCAGCTTGGTACAGAAGGTTTCAAAGTTACCCCACCGTAAATATCATCAAACCTGTGTTGGTTTCCATCAAGCATTTTCAGTTGTGACACACTGACCCCGTGTGGTATGAAGAGGTAATTACAAGACAACCATCTGACATCAGTGGGAGTGCCTGGCCACACAGAGAGCTTACAGTGAATGTATTTACAGATGTTGTTATTCCTCCTGAGCTTTTTGTTCCACATTAAACCCTGCAGCTGATTTACACAGCACAGAAGCTTTACACACAGTGTGAACACAACAAGACAAACTTCTTTGTTTTAAAATGACACCATGACCTTTGACACTTGTGACTTAGTCACATATTCAGCCATATACAAAACTTCAGCGCAATAAAACAGGAACATCCACTGTGCATGTTAGAATATTATGTACACTCTCTGCCCTCTGTGTTTCTGTGAATGTGCAACATCACCAATGAAACACGTGCAGTGCTGTAAAATGCCTCAAAGTGCATCCAGATGAAAAATGACATCCTGGTACTGTACTGAAATTAATCATTAATTGGATATAATAAATCTTTTTTTGTGTTGGGAGCTTTGAGCATCTGAACACAGCTTTAACATCAGTTTAACCAAAAACCTTGAGGAAATCAGCAGCAGGATTCTCTCTGTTTGTTGAAGATGAATGCCTAATGCCTGAAGACTCATTCTGAAAACATATTGCTGTACTCCATCAAAGAGCTACACAGTTTTTTTTGTGTATATGAAATAGTGAGTAGAAGTCCTTGAAAAGTTGTGGTTGTCTGTCAGCATTTGTCAAAATCTCTCAGTGAGAAATCTGATTTGATACAAGTGTAAAAAGAAGATTGTAGTTATGAAAATACATTTTATACAGATGTGTAAAAGTTACTAATTACTTTTCAACTCACTATAAGGGCTGTGTAAGATCATATGTGACGGAACAATCATCACAAAGCAGTTACCGAGCTTCGCAGGAGCTCCTGTTTCCCAACACAGGATGTCACCATTTGATCAAAGTCTGATATTGGGTTGACATCAAAACCTGGTGTCAGGATGAGCCAGGAAAACCTTTCTTTGGGTTGCTGTCAAACCCAACATCAGAAAGAGGCCAACACTTTAGGTTGGTTTGATGTTCGGGTTAAAACATCATATTGGAGGGATTTTTTACCTGACATGTGGGTGACGTCAAATAATGTCTAGATAGCATCAAACTCTGTCATGAGAGTGATCTGCAGACCTTACTCAGTGCTGATGTCAAATAAAACACTGGGGTGATATCAACATCTGATGTTGGTTATACACCAAAACACATTTGGGTGGAGACATCACCTGACATTGTGTTGAATTGAACATAATGACATCTTTGGATTACTGTCAACATCCTGAAATTTGAGTAACGAAAATACCTGACTTTGGGTCAACACCTGACATTGGTTTGATGTTGAAACCTGATGTTTGAGTGAAGTCAACACCTGCTGTTGGTTTTGCGTGTCAAACTGACTTTTGATTGAAGTCATCAGTAGTTGTCGTGGGTTTTGGTGTTAAAACGTGACGCTCATGTGATGTCAAAACCTGATGTTCGGGTGAAGTCATCACCTGATGAAGGGTTGACACAGAAACTATGCTTGAGAGTCAAATAAAAACCCAACAATCGTCAATGTGTCAGCCTAAAAACACAACACAGGGATAACATTGTAACCTGATAATGCAAAAACCTGATGTTCGAAAGTAGTAACTTGATAAGGAGGTGACCTCACCTCCTGACGTCGGCACGATATCAAATCCTGATGTCAAACCCACAGACAGAAATTGTTCACAAAGTTTCTGTCCCATTAGGTGCTAAAAAAAGGGGTGCAAGGGAATGAGTGAGCCTAAGATGTGCATGAATCTGTCATTCATTACCTCTCACAGGCTGATATGAAATACCTGTACTTAGTTTAACTCTCAGTTGTTTAGAAATGACTGAAGTAACTGTAGGAATAACTTAAAATCTTTGGAAAATACACAACGAGATTAAGAGTTTGACATCAGTCTTTATTTTTAATGCATGCAAACACCTGATCTAAAAAACAATCATACAAAAACAAAAAATGTAATATTTAAAACCTGTGCTTCTCAAAGTGATTCTTTTGTGCCAACATTCCAACAACAAACTAAGTTTGAGTACTTTGTCAAAGACGATGAATTTCTGGTACAAAACAAATAAAAAACAATCACCTGTGAGAGCCAAAGTGCGCTAAAGCAAAGTAAAAAATATCAAAGACACTTTATTCTTTCATCACACTGATGAACCAAAAGCATGGTTTCATTTCTCCCGTATGCAATCTGAGTCTACAGACGCAGGGCCTGCATGCTACCGGTCACAGAGTCCCAGTGGGACGGGTCCCAGGCCAGGAACCAGCCTGTGAAGGTGGGGGGCTCGTGCCCCTGTTTCACCACCACCAGAGGGGTCTGCTTGTCTCGTCCACTTGGGTCGGACTCCACGTACTGTTTGGCTGCACAGGAAAGAGAAGTGTCACTGTAACAAGCTATAGATGCTGGTTCATAGATAAGTAGTGACCTCATGTGGCAGAAATAAATATTATAGGTTTTTCATTTAAGGATGAGAGTGTTTCTACTGTGCTGTGTTGGGATTTTAAATAAGAGGATCAGAGGGTTTGAGTTATTTTAATGTTTTCTTCTTGCATACAGACAATCTTAATATTTTCTGTATCATGCAGCCATGTGAATACTTTATTTCTTTTGGAAATATTGGCCGATCCAGACAGCTGTAAGTTGCTCCAAATCATTCTTCTGCCTAAGGGTAAAAATAAGACAAATAACCTATTTTTTTCAACTATTGTTACAATCCTGACCAGTCCAAAAAAAAGGACAAAAACAATGAAGTCTAATGAATTCTCGAGCACTTTTCCAGACCCAGAATCAGACGATTAAATTACCACAAGCAAACTTATTTAGTAAACATGCAATCGATTCACTCCAACACTCGGAGATTCTGCTCTGCGGGTCAGTTTTTTCTCATCGGTTTCACAGCGTTCAGTGAGAATTCAGTGAGTAACTTGGATTTTATTGGACATAATAACTACAGACATACTTAACCCTGACACCGAATGGAGCATGGGATTTTGGGCCCCATTGAAAACATCAAACTGGGCCCAATCTTTTCACCAAAATGTTATATTGTTGTTCAGGCCCCTGTCAGTCATGGGCCCTTCAAATCATCCTTTGCTCCCTGATTTGGCGCCTCTGTCTGACACAGACCTCAAGGTACATATGAAAAATCTGATGATAAAATGTGTGAAACCTGGAGGCAAACTCTACAGAGTCCCTAAAGTCCCACAATGGTATTATCTATATCTTATTATCATGATATTGTGATAAAATAATCATACAGTCATACAGTGTATCTAATTTGATTATGGGGGTGGTAGTTGTTCTTAGGGCTGGTTTCCACCCTCCATAAAACAGAGACGAAGAAGACGCAGCAGAAGAAGACCCTGCAACCAGCTATCTAGCTAGCAGTGAGTGGTTATAACTATAATACAAATCATGTCAGAGGAGATGACAGATGAAAGCGAGGTACTCTTCCCACAACCAAAATATAGTTTCCTCACCAGTCTGGGGTTTTTTTGGACTTCAATGATATCGTAATTGTAATCGTACATTTTTTTTTGGCCATAATAATCATGAGGTCAAAATATGATGTAGTGACAGCCTAGTTGGGATGCTGTGTAATATGTTGATAAAAACAGTTATTCAATTATTTAAACCCTATTACTGGGGCTGGTACTTTAGGTGTAACATAAGCACCCTCTGTTGGGCAAAGTTGAGGGGTGTGCCCTATGTTGTGTTGATATGTAAGAAGCTCTTCTAAAATATGTTAAATGAAGTCTGTTTTCTTGGTGAAAGAGATGTTTGTCCACGTGGTTTGTTTGAGAGAGCCTCTGAATGTATTATCCAACACTTTTGTGGGGATATGGGTTTGTTGAAGAGTAACTGCTGCTCACCATGCTAGCTATTTCCTTTAGCTTATTACTGCTACAAAGGTATTTGTAAAAGACCTGATACATTTTGCGTGTTGAAGCTAAATATGAACGTTTCTGCCCGGTTCATACACAACCACCTCCTGAACAACTTCTTTTCTTGTGCACACAAGATAACAATGATCACTTTGTTGGACTTCAGGGGTTCTTTAATAGTCTGACCCTGGCATGCATACATTTTAGAGTCTGGGGGATTTGGTGATGCAGATGGTGACATGGTGAAGCAAAGCCAGATTATATCCTGATGCCTTTCACACATTTAATTCCATATGTATCAATATATTGACAGATTCACGTCATCAAAGTCAATCTATACAGCACATTTGAGTTGTATGGGTGACTCAAACCCAAAAGCTCACCAGATTTGACAGATTCAGTCCTCTCCACCTCGTTGGCGTCTTTTCCTATCCAGACAAACACCTGCAGCAGAGAATCACGTGTGTTAGAGTGAGTGTTTAGCTTGTTGAGAGATGATCTAGCAGGTGCAACAGCTGCAGCTTACCTGATCCCAAACATCCAGCAGCATCACATCATCTTCAGCCAGGTCGTCCTGAGTGAACTCTCCAGGAACCTCCTCGATCTGCACCACACAAAAACACTGACTATAAGTTTCTCACTAATCAGACTGAGACTCCTGTGAGCATATCAGGGAGATAACAGCTAACTGATGAGCTGTGGAGGATGAGTTACAAATTATTATAACTGCTACCTGGGAATAAACAGAATAGAGGCTTTAATGAGAATAATTTAGAGGGAGAGATGTTAGAGGGTTTTAATAACCTGGATCAGACACTTACGATAAACCTGCCCGTCTTATTGGAGCATCCAAACAGGCGAGGAGGATGAGTCAGGGTGTGACTCTCTAATCTTTCTGAGGTCTGATACTCAGCCTTCCCTCCTAATGCTGCCCAGAAGTCAGCTGGAAAACAAAAATCACACCACACTTATATTTACACTACCTGTGCGAGGGGAAGCAGCAACAAGCATGGAGGCGAGTGCTGATCTAATTCACATCTAACTTCAATTAGATGACAAGTGTAAAAAAAGAAATCATGAAAAATCTAACTTATCAGATACTAAGTCACACTAAAGTGTGATTCAGATTCAAAAACCTCCACACGAATCCCCACACTACGTATTTTGAAACACAACAATGTAAAATGTATACTCCAAATCTTATCAGCATGTGTCATTAGGAGAAGGATATTATAGGTTATCTGTACTGGCTCAAAAACTCCTACTTTAGTGGACAGACTTTGATTAGACAATTTTGAAATATTCTTTAACTTAGACCACATAAGATGTGAAAGGTTTTAAAAATATCAGAACTACCCTATAGATTTCCAGTAAACCTGTGTGTATTAGTTGCTGACCTGGTTCGTTTCCCTGCATGATACGTTTGCTGCTGCAGTTCAGCTCTTTGCTCATGTACTCCGCTCCCTTTAACTCTTCATCGCTCGCTCCTTTACCCATCCACAGGTAGCCCTGCCCACCTGCCATCTTCAGCAGGAAGGCGTCATTCGAGTTCAGACTGGCTGCAGCAGCATCAACCTGTAATAAACATCACATTTAATGTCTTCATATCATGAAACTACCACTGTTTACACGCTGTAGTCAAAGGAACAATCCTGACCTCAGCGATCCTGGTGATGGTGCCAAGGTTTCGTCGGACCTGAAACAGTTGGGTTTGAGGGGTGGGTGCCTGACCTCCGTGACGGGACGTACCATTCTTATAAACAATGAGGGGTTTAGATTTGAAGAGACTCAGCAGGTGAGGAGGTTCTTTACCCTGACACACTCTGACCTGAAGACACAGAAAGAAACAAACAAACAAACAAACAAACAAACAAACAAACAAACGTCATCCTCCACCCTCATTGCTAAGTATTTAACTTACCACATAGAGGAGTCTGTTTAGAGTGACAGAGCACTGAAAACCTCATTATTCAGTGATACAGATTTATGAGACCCTTCAGGCTTTCTCTGCACATTCTGTTCGTCTTTAATTTCATACTGGTTTTACCTGAACTGCGTTTCCTCCCAGTGATCGATCCAGCTGAACCGTGAGGAAGGCTGAGGCTGTGAGCTCGTCCAGAGTGCAGCTGGACCCCTGCCTGCAAGTCAGACGAAGACGTAACAGTGATTAGCTGTAAACCTAAAACTTCACATTTTTTTACACTCAATTATCAACAAACCCTCAGCTCTCTTGTTTAACAACACTGCCTGCACAGCACCAAACACCAAATAAAGTTATCCACATGCTAACTTGGAGGAGTATTTAGCTGCTATCCACAGCAAAGTTAGAACTGGGGGGGACCAAAACGGAGCAAAAACAAAAGTGACTGTTGCGTATAAAACACACAACTCCTAACTGATTCAAGTGCTGCTTTTTGTCTACTGAATGTGTTACAATGCTACTATTTGCTAACATATTAGCAGGATGCAGTTCTTTTTTAGGTAATAATATGTCACTGTTGTGTTAAGTACCTGCGTGGCTGCCCCCAATTGGCCCAAAAAAGTCAGTTAATACTGCTGCGAGGCTGACTTAGTGAATTAATGTGATGTTAAAAAAAGATCAATGTGGCTAAAAGCAGAGTTTGCGATCATTTTCAGGAGGTTGAACACCTATCACAGTAAACATGGTCATCAGATGAATCAGTTAAAAACTGTAATACATATACAAACTAGCCGAATGATTTATTTTCTAAAATGAAATTTGAAATAAAACGATTTATAGAATGAGTAATTTAAACATGATGACTGCCCTCAGTATAAAAACACACAGATAAAACAGAGTCACAGTAACTGAGCGAAGTCTCACCAGGTGTAGATGATCTGTCTCTTCCCGTACGTGTACAAGATGATGTAACAGTCGCCACCGTAGAACTGACCATAGCTTTTTGGTTCGACACGAACTCTGCCGCTGCTCTCTACCCTCCAGATCTGACAAAACAAGAAGCATGGGGGATTGTGTCAAAACGATTCACTTCTTGAAAAAGCACCTGCTACCTAGACATTCTTTCATTTATAACAAGGTAACAATAAAACATAATCATCCACTGTTAAAAAAACAACAACAATCTGATAGCAGCTGTTAGCTGTCTGCTAGGTGTCCACACAGCTAAAAGAGTCCCTGAATTTGACCTCTGGGCCATGTTTGTGGTGTTAAGACCCATCCAAGAAGCCTGACACTCAGTTTTCACACTGGTAAAAACCTAATTTTATTCAATGTTATTATATATGTGAGAAATATTTAGCAGGTGTACAGGGATTTATCTTTACCTGAAAGTCACCTTAATACTGTAAACCTTGTAAAGATGCAACCAATTCAGCATTAGCATGGTTCTGCTTGGAGACTACTTAGTCACCTGCGTGTCTCCGCTCCCGTCGTCCACCATGTTGTACTGAGCTGCCATCTGTTGGGACTCGTGGAGCTTCGAAGCATCAAACTCCACCTGCTGGATCCTTGCGATCCTCTCTGTGACAAACACCCTCCCGAAACCCTCGCTCTGGTCCCGGTCCCTCCAACCCAGGAAGAACTGCTTGAACATGGGGGTCTCTCCCCCTTCTGGCAATACCTGGATCTGCAGGGCCAACATAAATGAAACTATCACCATCCGCTCACTGAGAGACTGAAGTAAATCCCTACATAACATGTTGAGGGCAGTTTACAGGTGTTGAAGTGAAAGTAAACCTGTGTGTTTGCTGGGTAGCCCATCTGTTTGATGAAGCCCTCGGCTGTTTTCATCGCCTCCTTTCTCTCGCCGGGGTTGGCTTTGTGCCCTGATGGTCATAAACAAGACTGATGTTGACACGACAAACCCACGCAACCTGCTGCACAGGGACAGGCACAATACAGCAATGAAAGCAGATCCTGGAACCGTCAGGTGCAGCTTTCTGGTTACCTTTCCAAACAAAGATTATGTTGTTTTGGCCATGATCCAGGATGAAGCACTCCTCTGAGATCAGGTCAGTCTGGAGGAAAGGGTTCTCCTCCTTCACGATGCTCACTTTCATCGATCCTGACGCATCAGAAACCTGGAGCATACCAACACAGGGATGAGTCTGCAGCTGTCTCAAAGAGAGTTTAGCTCACTGTCATCAGTCTGTAGTTTATGAGTGATGAATGTGGCCTCTTGTTTGGACATCAGCTCATTTAAATCACTGGTATTTTGTGTTTGTGTGCGATTACTGTACCATATAAAGTTTGGCCATTTTCCTGTTGGACACGTCTGCCTTTGTATCATCATCATCATCTCCCTCTGACAGCTCCGGCTTCACTCCAAGAACCTGTTAGCATAAAAAAATAAATGACATCTCCTTAATGCATCCATGTATGAGTCAGGCTGAAAAGTTAAACCACAGAAGAAAAAAAAAAAAAAAACATAACAGCATCTGTTTCCATCAACAGGACATCATAACATACCGCGGCTAACCAAAGCCATACCACAAATGTGGTGATGGAAATCTTCAGACCATCACAAGGATTTTCAAAAACAGTAAAGACTGAGAGATGACCTGTTTTAAGACTGGATAAAGTCTGCTGGGCTCAGATGAAGGAATAACAGCATGTAAAGGAAGATATACAGCACCTTAATATCTATAAGGTGTGTAAAAACTGAGGTCAGGATGTAGTTAGCCAAGCTTCAGTTGGTTAAGTTTTAAAAACCTTTTTTTAAATGAAAAACTGGATTAGGAAAAGACAGGGGGGATGTGCAAAGAGGCACGGATGAGTTGTCATTGTCTCGAGATGTTAGAAGTGCTCCAGTCACCTGACTGTGTTAAATACTTGATTCTGATTGGCCATAACCCCATTACAATGGTTGTGAATAGCAAAAGCTACACCACGGAGAACCTAATCACACATGTCATACCAAATATCAAACATGTCATATCCAATCAATCCGTCGTCAGAAGTCCAGCACATTTATAAGGTTTATAATTTAATCTCTTCCTGTTGACACTATGGTAAAAAGGTTAAGTCTGGTTCATGCGGTAGCAACACTGTTGTAAGCACTACATATTTGTGCATTGGAGTGTCCATGTCACTCTGCAATACTCTGTCTAAATGCAAGTCATCAATGCTATTTCCTGCTAGTTATATCACAAGTTTACGGTTCTCTGCTTGTTTGTGCACAGAACAGTATGGAGACTCTGAGCGCATCATCCAAACATATTATTTAGGGTTGGAGCTGATGAATGTTGAGCAACAGTTGATCATACCGCAAATATTGTGAACAAGAAAGGAGAGGAGACTTCAGAAAAGATTGAATACACGGATTATGTGCAGAGGTAATACGATGCTACCCAGCGGACCAATTACAGGGCTTGCAGTCTGAGTCGTTTTGAGGAGTAGTTACATTTCAGAGGAGGTGCTTGACAAGGTACCTGCGTAGGCTTCTGTGTAGGTACAGGGCTACACAGACCTAGGGCATAGAGTCGACGCAGAAGTATAAACCAGGCTTTGGTTCATGATAGCATGACTTAACAACATACCTTCAGGGGTTAATGTCTTAATGTCTGAGTAGTTACCATCAGAGAAGAGAAGACCAGAGATGGAAACAGTGAGGAATCACATCATGGATTAAAAACATGTTTGAAAGAGAGCTTTGTTTATAAATGAACTCACATCATTTAATGCAGAGGGCTCACTTCCTTCTTCTACAACCACCAGCTCTGCACGGGCGTTTCTCTCGTTGTCACGGATAGCTCTGCCCACCTGCGTTGCCTTCAGGCGCTCAAACTTGTTGCACTTGGATCCACACCACTGATATATCTTCTACAGTGTGCACACAGGGAATCAGGTTTATAGATAATCATGTTTGATCCAGTGTCATCACCCTCCCTCTGTAAACATCAAGGTCTTACGTCTCCGAGGTCCACGATGAAGCAGTCCCCGCTGTTGAAGCTGGACCAGGTAAGGGGGACCTGGGTTGCCCTGACGACCCGCCGACCCTTGATGTGGAGGAGTCTCCGTGCTGAAAGGTCATTGGTGATCACATGATGGAAACCTGAGGCCACGCCCCCTGTCTGAGGAGAGATAACACCGTAAATCATTCTCATTCATCTGTTTGTTGACTCCAGACTCTGACTTCTTCTGTCCCAGGAATCACTATTCAGGCTCCCTGTGGTCGAGTTGAACACTACTTCAGGATGTATGGGAAATTGAGACCTGAATTTTTGGTTTATCTGGTTTTAATTTTTAGAGATGCTTTTATGTTTTAGTTTTTATCATTATTTCTTCCAAAAGCTTTATTTCTTGTGAATACTTTTTATCTAACTTATACCCTGTTTTTATTCATTGGTTTATAACATTCTGTTGTTTTTCCTCGTGTTGTTCTCTATTCATAAAAATGTGTAGCTACTGTCGTCAAATATTGTTTTTATGTTTCTGCATTTAAAACATGTTCCTATGTGAATCCAGAATTTGCAGACCTCGCCATGTGCTTTTTAAAAAAGTTTAGAAACAACCAACAGACTCTGCAGTTCAAGTGTCCACTAGAGGCTGGCTCCAAAAGTGAGTCATTCCCCTGTGGGTGCACTGTACCTGCTTAGCTGGAGGCTAAAGGCCTGCCTCAGCTCCAAATCCTCAGCTGTGTCTAAATTTACTAAAAGTAAGGTTGGGTCAGCTTTTCAAACATTGCGACTGCCCTCTAAGGGCTTCAAAACACATCTTCAGACACTGATGCATTACATCTATAATTAGCTTGTCAGTGCTAGTTGCCCATTGTCTGTATTCTTTGTTCCGTGTTGTCGTGGAAGTCTTTGGCCCAGGAACAGGGGACAAGTAGTGGTGCAACAGTTAGCTTCGTCCATAACAACCTTCTGTTGATGGTTTGTTTTCATTATTGCATATCTCTTTACCGGCATGTGGAAATGTGGAATCAAATGAACATCACAGCTTTGAGGTGTTTCTAAATGTTTGGTATTAAAGGGCTGGTACACGTAAATAAACAGTTCGACCATAGGGTGTCAAAATGTGAAAAGTTTTCATGTCCCATGACTCCAGGTTTGACTCATACTTTGTATGTGATTCCTCCCTTGAAGTAGCTGGTGAAGGCTGTGGACTCGACACCCTGCAGTTCTCTGTACTGGACCGGTTTTCCACCCAGGTAGTCATCCAGCTGAACGGTAAAGATGGCCGCCGCAGTGCTCTCATCCTGGCTGCATTCCTTTCCTTTAAAGAACAAGAACAGGCAGAAGATACAGTTTGATATTGTGTAGTTAAATAATAAAGTTATTTAAACTCTCATTAGCTATCTCGTTACTGGAAGAACTGGGCATTCGAAGACAAAGTCTGCAAAAAGTGGTGAAGGAAATGTCAGACAAAGCACTTAAAACGAGTCAGCGGATCTGGAAAAGGAGAAATAATCCAAGTTAGGGGCCAGGATAAAGGTGAAATGTAACCATTTATTTCCTTTCTGTCTGTTCCTTCACTAAATTGGGGAGTAGTGAGAGGCAGAATGTACAGCCTAACCATGTGGGGTGAGCTCTAGCCTAAACATGCTTCTCGGCCATGATCTGCCTTCCATGTCCTCTTTTTAACATCTCTCCACAGACACTTTCTCTATTCTTGCTTTCCTTTCCTCTGCTCTTTCCTAAATTGAACTGAGGAAGTATGGAGAGGTTGAGCGTACAGCCTGACCCGTGTAGCCAATAAAAAGCTTCTCCCTGACTCTGCCTTCCCTGTCCTTTTTCTAATAAACAGACTCTTCTCTCTGCTTTTCACTTTTCTTTTATAATTTGGCTATGATGAGGGTGAGGGCAAGCAGGGAGGGGCCTCATTTAAGGGTGCAGGAGCTCACTGTTGATCCTTCCTTCGAGTCGTGGCCTGTACTTAGCAAAACACTGATGAAGGGAATTGCCCACTTGATAACCCCACAGATATGCTGGCTTTTGCTGCCCATTTACTCCCATCTATCTTTGTGTCTGGATCAAAAGTGACATTAGGGACCATGTGGTACGTCACATAACTTACCGGTAGAGCATACATATTTGGATGACAAATATATTTCTTATTTTTGCTTCCTGACTGAGATTATTACTGGGACTCTTGTTGTGTTTTTGGCAGGTTGAGGCAGAGGAACAGAAATGTAATGGGGTGAGGATAAAAGGAAAGAAACATTAGTCATGGTTTCATCCTAAATAAGTTAACAGAGCTAAAGTGTGACCAAAAAGGAAAGTTAAACAGAAATAAATACACCTTATTAAGTTGTTTTCCGCAGCTGAACACTAGCTTGCTGTCAGACGCGAGGACACTGAGGAAAAACTGCATGTTCTCTTTCCAGTGTCAGTCTAAATGCTCCAAACATAACGCCCTGGAGTGTTTAAGACATGCACTGCTTTCCTTTAGATATCACAAAGACACTTGTAGCAGTCTTGGTTTTGGTCCTTGTTCCTTTTTATGTACAGTAGATGAAGAAATCCACTTTGTCATTTCACTCTGAGGAACATTATTCTCAAACTGTTCAACTATGTGCTTATGCAGTCTCTCACAGAGTGGTGAACCTCTTCCCATCTCTCCCTCTGAGAGACTCAGCCTCTCTGGAGTGTCCCTTTTATACCCAGTCATGTGACTAACCTGTTGATCATTAACCTCATTAGTTAGAGATGCTCCTCCAGCTGTTTTTTTTTTTTACCATTACACACCTTTTCAACTGTTTTGAAACGTTTTGCTGGGATCAAATTTAAAATGAGCATATATTTTTATTGAACAATAACATCTTCATTTTATACTTTTAATATGTTGTCTTTGCACTATTAATTATAGACTTTCAGTTATTAACAAACCATCCCAAATTTTACACAACTCTTCTGGAATTGAAGTTGTAATATAAACAAAGAGCGTAGCGTAAGTTGTGGCAGCGAAGAAGTCAAGCTTGGCCGGCAGAACATCAGCTGCTCTTAACACCAGCCTCCATCAGCTGACAGCCCAGCTGATTACATCTCAGCGTCCAATTGGCAAGCAGCAAAATGTGAGTTCTGTTTAAACGGATTAGCCTGCCTTCTCTTGCTGCTTCCCCAACAAACTGCTTTGTAACCCACCTTCACCCAAACACCTTCTTTTCTGCTGTGTCTGAGAGAGGAGAGATGTGCTCTCCCCGCCTCAACTTTGGCATTCCACATAGGCCCGTGAAATGGCAGAGAGCTGCAGGAACGCACAGCCTTACCAAGAAATGTAACTTATTGCATGCAAATAATTGTCTTTGATGAGAGCGGTCCTGACTGAAAAGTAGACTATAAGTGTAATCACAGCAGTGGTTTAACTCTCATCTCCCTCGCTCAATAGCTCACCCTCTCCCAGCTGCATGCTCCGGGGCTGGTTAATGGCACGCCCTTATTGTCAGCCTATCAATTTTCTGCTGTCTTTTTAAACCTGACTCTCTCTCTCCAGCTTGCTCCATCTCACTGTTGATGGTGTGCGCCCCTCCCCCTCCACCTGGTCTCCACAAAGTCTTCAATTTCCTAGAAATCATCAGCCACCACCACCAGTGTCTGGACTCCATGAGTTTTTTTTTCTGCAGCAAAATTCAGACATCCTGTGCTCACAAAATATCCCCATAGAGTCCTTACACCAAAGATTTCTGTCAAGTTTCATTATTCATTAAGTTGTAATAAACATTTAATGCTGCAAACTTTACCTCCCCTGATTGAACAGTATTTATATCACCTTTAAAAATAAGGGTTTCCAAAGCACTTTGACAGAGAGCAGAAGCAGACCCAGGCAGCATAAGAACCCAACATCTTGACCTGAGAGCAAAAGGACTGAGGATGTACGGTGGAGTAATGACAGGAGGGATGCAGACTGTTCTCTTTCTGCTGTCTGTGTTGGATTCACAATCAGGAAGAACTTATTGGTTTTAAATGAGGTGGGATCATGCTGTAATTTGTGTGAGAACAATAGAACGAATTAGTATTATGAGACTTGTTCTGTTCTGGAAATGAGCTGTGATCACACGAAACCTATTAAAGAAAAATAATATAACAAAAGGCTCGCTGGGGAAATAACAGGGAAATAATTGTTGCTGTTACACAAGGAACAGATTTAGCTGAGAACGCTTCATGAGCTGCTTTCAAGATACCACAACTACTGTCTAACCAGAAATAACACCTTTTTTATCACCCATTTGAATACACATTAACTGTTAAATGTGATGCATCTAGGTTTGAACAGCTGAATCATTGAGCGTACTTCCTTCCTGCAGAACTAACACACTCTCTGCTTTTCTCTGAGTGGAAAGTCAATACCACTTAGATGTTTACTCTGAACC
The DNA here is from genome assembly GCF_009762535.1 of Notolabrus celidotus. Lineage (NCBI taxonomy): Eukaryota > Metazoa > Chordata > Actinopteri > Labriformes > Labridae > Notolabrus > Notolabrus celidotus. The sequence continues at coordinate 8,275,965 of NC_048287.1, read as the reverse complement.
CATCAGCATGAATCATTTAGAATAAGACATGCAAATGGATGTCTCCGCAGCTCCTTCCTGTCACTCTGGACCACAACATGTTAAAACACTTAACAGGCAGTTTGTGTAAACACAGAGTTTCCTGCTAACACCAGCCAACTGTCACACTCTTGTCAAATTAACAAACATTTTCACAAACAATAACGATTTCAGTCAGCTCAAAGACAGCAAGACATATTTAATGACCCTGACATTAATAGGTTAATGGAACCTATACTCTTTTATAACTTTAAAAAGAAGAAACACTTGAATTTTAGGAACAGGAATCTTCATCTTCGCAGTCCTGTCACTGATTCTACATCCAGCATCTGTACAATCATTTCAGGATGAGTCAGTTTAGATTTAGATTAAAAAAACATGAATAGTCCCCGACAAATTCACCAGAGGGGACAAAAAAATGTATTGTGTGTCGTGTTGTAATGTGTCGTATCTTGTTGAGTCGAGTCTTGTCCTTTCCTAGCATATCGTACCGTGTAATATTGATTATTTCCTTGGTTTACAAATTACAGAGTTCCAGCCTTTCCTCTCTTAATGTATCGTATTATTAAGAGACAGGAAAAAAAAAATTGCCTATTTTTTCTTTACTTGAGACCGGATGTGGTCCTGGCTAAGTGTAGAGTGAAAAGAAAAAAGACAGGCCGGCACTTCTCAGGAAGGGTGCCCACAGCACAGGCACTCTCACTGGGTAGCCCTCAGCAGCATGTCAGCCTCTCTTCGCTGGAGGTCTGGATCAACGATTACCTGAGCCTCTTGTCGATGCACATCTAAGAGGAGTGAACAGCTTCCAGTTCAGCAAGCAAGAAAGTCAACAATGCAGGCCTCATGACCTGCATTAGCCAATCATCATTCCTCATGAGTCATGTGATGACATGACCCCCCCCAAGCCAAACTCAATCAGAGCAGCCTGTCCCAGCTGTCATTGGGTGAGAGGCAGGATTTGCACCCAGGACAGGTCACCTATCTATCACAGGGCGTATTGTATTGTATTGTATTGTATTGTATTGTATTGTATTGTATTGTATTGTATTGTATTGTATTGTATCATGTCATGTAATGTTCTGTCTTATCCATAGACTGTATAATTAATGGATTAGTATCTGTGACGTCACCCATGTGTTTCTGAAGTGCTGTTTCAAAGCCAATCGTCAGCAGTCGCCAAATTGGAAATGCTGAACTCAACCTAACTGCTATTGAGCTAGTGTTATTTCTGATGTAAAGATCAGCTTTTTTGAATTGGTGTGTGTGTGGTTTCCGATACTTCCAGAGCCAGCCTCAAGCTGACACTTGAGAAACGGCAGTTTTTAACACTTCTGTATTGGCTTCAATTCTTGTGGCCGAAGGTTGTCGCTGGTCTTATCCTGTCTTATCATGTCTTGTTGAATTGCACCATGTCATACTGTGTCCTCTCATAAAGTATTGTATCACATTGTATCTTTTTATGTAGCATCGGGTCGAGGCTGGAAGTCAAACAAGTGATCACTGCAACAAAAACAAAAGCTTCTCTTTAAGAAATTAAACCGCCACTTCAACCGGCGCCCGGCTGTCTGTTTTTAAGTCAATATTTTAATAATCAAAGTATTACATGAACCATATTCAAATATTATTGATCAACACAGAAAGATTTACTCAAACCCTCCACCCTAGAGCTCTGTCTTCTATATTACCACCAGTTCTAACAAAATCTTCTACTCCATGCTGTTTTATTCTTGATACTGTTTCCTTATGTAATAATCTGTGCAGGCGTCAAAGGTAATGAGAGGTTATCCTCTGGTGTCTCCTGTTGAATCTTTTGCCTGCAGCTCTGAAAGAACTAGTTTGAAGAAGCAGCTTCTCTCTGCAGCAGAGTCGTGAACTGACCGACAGTTATGTCACGTCTCTGTTTTAAACACACTCAGTGTTTATTTTCATCTGGAGCAGGACTGGAGATCTCTGTGATGTCTTGATTTATTCATTTTTTTTCATATTTATAACTTTAAAACAAATGTATTATTGACAGCTATAGAAGGTGATTGAGTATATTAAGTTGTTTGCGTGAACTGGGACAAAAAATACCTGCAACCTTTGCTGATATCTTAAAAACTCATATTCAGATCAATATTTTGTCTTTATCTTTAAATTAAAGGATACATTAAAGAACATGTATTTGTTTTACATTCCTAAATTTGTCTGGCTTCATGCAGAATCATTATATGTGAAGCTTTTTGGTTGTTTTATTTATTCATTAATTTTGTTGTTCTTTATTTCTTCTTATAAATCTGAATATAAACTTTGGATGTGAGCTCCCATATTTCATTTATTGAGTGAGTTATTTATTTTATATTATCAACATTTGTACCCAATAATGTAAGAGAATAAACTCCAGTAACCTTTTCATCTTAGGTGTAGTGACGTATAACACATATTTCTATGTGGACACAGTGAAAACAGCTTGCAGGATCATTTCTTAGTCTGAAAGCATGCCAAGAATCACTCAGCGATGAGTCTTCAAACTGGGAAAGTCAACAGCAACAGAGGAAGCTGACTGGACTGAGACAGAGCTGCTTAACATCACACAGGAATCATATAATTTAGTAATACTGCTTTTTACTCAGGCCCAGCTGCATGAAGACAATCTACATGCAGCAAGAGAGTTTCTTTATTTTCTTTCTGCGTGTTTCTTTTGAACTGATGTGATAAATATCTCTGAAACTAGAAGACTTATCTTCAACACTTTCCTCCCATCATTTCCTGACAGTGCTCGATGCGATTGCATAATATTATCAGTCATTTCATATGAAAAACATTTCAGCAAATCATTTTTAAAAAAATTAGAGGGAAGATGTTTTTTCTGTTCACACTTTAAGTTTTACTGCTGGGATAGAATTTGAACCATAGACTGTATAAAACGTGGACGTAGTCTCAATGATGCTAGCCTGCTGTTTCTGAAGCAGAGTTTTGAAGCCTATCATTGGCGGTCCCCATGTTGGAAATGTTGACTCAGTCTAACTCCGGTCGATCTAACCAGAAGCAAAGAGGTGGAGTTGAGGTAGGCCGTTAGCCTCCTTGCTAACAGCTACAGTGTGCCCGACTGTTGGTCAAGTCAGCTGTGCCCTAAATAAGGCAAAACTCGTAATCTTAATACCTTCAATGAATCGTAAAATAATTAGTGTGTGATGATAGAGAAATTAGGTGTTCAGACCGAAGCCAGGCTGTAAACATGTTGCTGCTGTAAAGATCAGTTTTCTGAATGGATGTGTTGAGGAACTTGAGGAACTGCACTTTTTAGCACTTCCACACTGGCTTCATATTTTAAACAAGAGGTTGCTGTTTAATATTAACAGGAAGTTCTGATGAATGAACATCATCCAAACTAAATACAAATATGAAGTTTAGAAAATGAGAGCAGGTCGTTTTTCTACATTAGAAATGTCCAAATACTGATGATAAAGTGGTAATGTTAGTAGAAAGTAAGCATATTGAGGAAATGTCAAGTTAATTTTGAAATTTAAGTGCAATAAAGAAGAGTTTTTAGGGCTAGTGAAGAGAAATAAAACAATGATACTAATAGGAGGACGTTTTTTTTTTTTTCATTATGCACTTTGAGGAAAAAAATCAAAATGTCGAGAATAAAATCGGATAATAATTTTGCGATTAAAGACGAAATGTTAAGTAAAACGTCTGAATTTAATTTCAGGAATAAAGGCGATTGTTACTAAGCAGTTATGTCACACTACCAGATAAAATGCTTCTTCACTCATTAATAAACATAACTCTCCGTGCTCTGTGTCGATTTACTTTGAATAAAAAGTCAGCATGTCATCAAAACACATGATGAGCATCACACTGACACTGTTCAGGTTTCAACTAGCACAAGATGCTAGCTCGGCTAATGCTACATGGGCTAAACACAACTGTCCCAAAAGAGTTAGACAAAATTTGCCTTTTTGGGTTTGTTTTCAACTGACCCTAAAATTCAACACATTTTTGTAAACTGAGCAGCAGACTGAGCAGCAGCTCCTCCTCTGTTTGCCAACTGTACCTGCGCGTACACCTCAGCAGAGGGAGAGGAGCTGGTTACACACTGATCTGTGATCATTTACACCTCACTGTGAACACATTAGATATAGCTGCAATGAGATTCAAAGGTCTAGATTTGTATCATTGTTTACGACTTCAACCGTTGCTCAAATCAGTGTATGATAAGTCGTTGACTAGCATATGTTACAGATTAACACGTAGCTTCATGCTAACTTCAGAGAACTTTTGCGTTCAATCATTTATGAATGTGACTGAAATGATTGGCTCCAGTCATATCTATTGGCATTCATACTCTCTATAGCGGAAGGATTAATATTCTTCTCATGCTGCGTTTGGACACTAAAGTAGAGGTGTAGTGACCAAAGTCAAACTTCAAGTGTCAGTGGCATGCAAAGGTAAGTTTAACTCAGGAGGATTCATTTTTTGAAAAGACTAAACGCCTGGTTTACAAAGTTTGAAAACATCACCCACTTTTATGTATTTATTTATTTATTTATTTATCTATTTATTTATTCATTCATCATCTAGCCCTAATACTCTTTCACCGTTTGACCCGAGCAAGAATGCACAATGATAATCTTTTTTAAGCCACGTTATCTTTCTGAGTCGGTCACGCAGCTGAGGAAGCTCCGTGTGTTTCTTCAGAGTTGGACGTGACCGAAATCTCTGACTGCAGGACTTTATCTTTAACACTTCCTGTTTATTCAAATGTGTATGAAGTTCATGTAGTTCAGATTACCAAGACCATGCTGCAGAAAAACAGGCAGAGGATGTTTTTTTTTGCACGTTGAGAACAAGTCAAAATATTGAAATCTCCAAACGCTACAAATATCTCAAAGAACGTCTCAGGAAGACGTAAGGGATTTGATCAACAGGTGAACAATTCAGACCAGCTAACTGGAGTGTATACGGAGCAGTGATGACTTAGTGCCTGAAGATATGTAATGAACCTCAAAGCTCCATGGTGTACCGTGTATCCAGAGAGTGAAGGCTTTGAGGTGATGCATATACAAAACATCCCAGTGGTTCATCTGAGGCATAAAAGCAGCAGTGACAACTCTGTGTGCAGAAAAAAAAAAACATGACTGAAATTGAGCTTGTGATGTTCTGATGCCGTAAAAGACGGCAGGTTCAGAGTCTTTGTCTTTGAGTATGTAGGCTTGTATATGTTGAATCAGGATTTAAGATCCACTTTCACTCAGGAAAAGTGTGCTGTGCAGTATCAGAAGCATCTTGTAAAAGACAGAGTGTTGGAGCACAGTTAAGTTGAAGTTATGGTGTTAAAAAAGAGTTACATTTTTCTCAAAGGCAACAAATAAATAAAATCAGAAGAATTTTTGTTCTGTTTTGAAATTTGCTTTCAGAAAATCTGTCCTCTCTTAGTTCTCCTGTAACAGCCGCACCAAACCAGACAGTCCAGCTCATTTACAACTATTTTGCATCATTCTGCTTTTCTTTGTGCTTGGCCTTAATATCATCCCACAGTTTGTTTTTAATGTGAAAGCTTGACAGTAATCTCTTTTCCAAATACAATAATCCCTCTGATGTCCACGTCACTGGACTGGAGGATTTATCTTTACAACTTTCCCGACTCAACTGTTGTGGATAGGGCTGTAAGAAAAGAGGAGGATCCAGACGGTCCTCTCTTACCGAGCCAATAGTGCAGGTGGTAGAAGAAGCTGTCTCTCTGTGTCACGGTGCTCAGGATCACGTAAGCATCTCCGCTGTAAAAGTTCCCGTGTAAACTCTCTGGAACAGGAACCAGCTCCAGGTTTTCGATCCTCCAGATCTGCAGGCCGGCTGTCTTTCCAGCGGTGGTGAACTCTTTGTGATGAAGGACCATTTTTTATGCTGCTGCTGCTGCCGAGAGGATCAGAGTGATGAGGATGAGGAGAGGAAGGTGTGACGGCTGAGAGCAAGGACACACTGAAGCTCTGTTCCTCACTGACTGACTGACTGAGTCTGTGTGCAGCTGACTTTCCACTTCTGCTTTCCTACAGCACTTACACACACAAACACAAAGTGGGCGTGGTCACATGCTGCCCACACACACCCACTCAGCAGCATCCTGAAACACATATGCATGAATGAAGCCTTTCAGCACACATGAAACACACACATACACACACCTTGATTTTTGTGCAAGATGAAATAAAAAACTGACATTAAATTTAAAAACTATATTTTAAAACACATTTAGGCTACTGAATGACTCTTAAATTATTGGATGCATGTTTTATCTTTCATGAAATCTGCAGACACATCTGTTCAGAAGAGAATCAGACCTGCATGCATTGATTAAAAAAGCATCAATAAACTCTTTCAGGCAATGTCGGGGCGCAGCATTGACAGTACTCTAAAAATAATCCCAGGTCATACAGTCGTGGCTAACTCCTCAACAAACAGAGAGAGTTGACATGTCCAGCTGACACAGAGGAACAATATCATTCATACGGAGTGCTGTTTGAGTCAACCTGATGGATGTTAGTCCAATATTTACTCTCTAGCTTTAGTTTAGTCAAGGCCAGTTCCTCAGAATATCTGAATCTTAAGAGGAACTGCACTTTGGCCGACAAGGCTCATCGATCTGTAACAGCAAGAACAATCTTTATCAGGAGAAACCTGCTGCAAGTTCATCAACACATGCAAATGTAGAAAGAAAAGAAATGCAGCAATGAAAACATGCTGCGGATTGAAAGAACATGAGTAAAGACATTTAGCAATCTGTTATTACACAGTCAGGTGTCACAGGCCAGGTAGTTGATTTTAACACAGGTACCATCTGTGACAAGGAAAGAGCCAATCATAACTAAGGATTTCAAGGATCAGATCCAAGGGTGGGGGCACTGTCGTCAATCCCTTGATCAGCCCCCTGCCCCCTTGGTAGAAACAGCTAAGTTCTTGACCAAGCCTGGAGGGATGACAGGAATCTGTCCACCTTTCCATGAAGACTCACCGTTCTCAGTGACCATCATGACGATAAATCTAAATACATGTAAAAAATAAATAACGACCGAAAATTCTGAAATTAAGATGGAGTAAATGATGCCCAACAACACACACATACTAAGATCCAGGGGGGACATGTGTATCAACAAGTGCCCAAGCAGGTTTACAAGATGGAAGATCATTTTCTCCAAATACAGAGCCATGAGAAAAAAAGCAATAAATGGTGCATTCAGTGTTTTCCGTGTCTTTTGCAAGCACTTCCCTTTTTTCATCAAATTGAAACTTTCAGGTTCTTTGTTCTGCGGTTTTCCCGGCATTTAGAGAAGTTTATCTCAAGGTCTGTCTGTAGCAGTCTAGTCTGGTTTAAGCACTATAACGGCCAAATTCCACCAGATCCGTGTCCGGTCTGTCTTCGATCCATCACGGCCCTGATCTGATAGGTTTCTATTCTAGTCAATGTGTTAACTTCCTCTGGATCCGCTCCGTTGCGTTCAGGCTTCGTCTCTGATCCGGCACGCCGTAGCCCTCCAGATCGGATACACAAGACTTCTATTTTTGCCAGATGCCGGAGAACGACGCATCAATCTCAACAGAGCAGATGGAGCGGGACAGGAAGTCAGGCACCAAAATAAAATGAAAACATCCAGTTAATTTTCAGAATAAAACACTCTGTGTTATCACCAGATCGTATTTCACTTCACTACAACAACAAACCGTCATGATGAGCGGAGCCAGGCCTGGAGTCAACAGGTCAGAGGTTTTCAGAGGAGACAGACCGGACACAGATCTGGTGGAGGTCCCGGGTAAGCGCTTCATTTAAGGCCTCGGTTCACCTTGGAGGTTAAATCATGCGCCCCATTTACAGAGACTTTGGTCCTTGAAGTGAGCGACCGATTGTTCAAGTTTGACCTGTGATCCTTTACGTCATGTCACACCTCTGTCTCGTCCCAGTTTTCAACTCTATCTGCTGTCCTACGCTCCAGATAAAGGCATTAAAACCCCCAATAATAAGAATGTCCTTGATTAGATTAAGGAAAAGTTGATTGTTTGTGCTAAAATTAAACACTTGGATGAAAGAAACGGCCCTGTTAATACAGAAACAGAGTTCGTCCTGCTAAACCGCATCCATCAGAATAGTGTGTTTAAAGGATGTCCCTGCATCAGCAGATCAACAAACAACAGATATGCAGACTATGGTGGGATAAAGGACTGTCTGAACATTATCATTCATATTATTTTTAGGCCAGTAAATCTGCTTTTTTTTAAACTAAGGGATGGGGAATGACAAAACATTAAAGGTGACATATCATGCAAAATGGACTTTTTAATGGTTCTCTACCTGAAATATGTGTCCCTGGCATGTCTACAAACCCCCCGAGAATGAAAAAAATCCATTCTGCCCCTGTTCTGATTTCTCCACCTTTCTGTAAATGTGTGTGAAACGAGCCGTTTCAGACTTCCGTGTTTTTGTTACGTAACAACAATATCCGGTCTGTCACGGAGTCAGAGCTCGGAGCTTGTTCAGCCCATAGACTGTATAAAATAATACTGAATCCCTCCCCCGTTTTTCATTACCTGCACAAATGTGTGCTAACAAGGAGCTTAGGAGGGAGGCATGCTAGTTGTAGGCTGTCTTAATAAACACAAAGGTTGGTTTAACTCCCCACGTCTGCAGATTTGAAGATCTAGTGGATGATTTTTATTTACCATGGATAAGTGCTAGCGCTAGTTAGGATAGCTACATAGCTTCATGTTCATAGCTGTAGCTGTGTACCAAGACACACGTCGATATACTGACAAATAAAACAACAAGAAACACAGAATCTGTGACCAATCCTTCAGAAAAGGTCCCGCTGCCTCTCTGGCAAAGGTCGGTTTTACTCCACACGTCTGCAGATTTGAAGATCTAGTGGATGATTTTTATTTGTCATGGATAAGTGCTAGCGCTAATTAGCATAGCCACATAGCTACATGTTCATAGCTGTAGCTGTAGCTGTGTACCAAGACACACGTCGACATACTGATAAATAAAACAACAAGAAACACTAAATCTGTGACCAATCCTTCAGAAAGGTCCTGCTACAGGCGCCTCTCCGTCAGGATCAGATTCAGAGGGTTGAAGTAACGTGATCTCTGAGCAGCCGTGTATATTCAGCCAACATGTAAACATTAGATCAACGTGCTGGAGAGCCGAGGCACATCCACTTCCTGAGGGGGCGTGGTCAGAGAGAAAACAGAGTGTTCTGAGGAGGACTGAAGAAGAGGGTTTTTCAGGTGTGCCAAAATCGGATTTCAAAGTGTTTTTTTTAGCATAAACTTTAAAGACATGTTTTGGGGACCTCTTAGACCAATATATATTGATGAAAAAAGTGTGATATGTCACCTTTAAGTCTACAAACATCACATCAGTGATTGCTTTTTTAAGGTTTGGACTCCTGCAGTAGAAAGCAGGGATTAACTTGCTGAGTTCTCCTATAAATCAGATTATGTGTTGTGTTTAAGATTGCATCTACATTATTTAATATCTGTAAACTCGTTTTAGAGAGAATCTATTTTTGTAATGTGATCTGGATTGGGCCATGCACTGCCGATTTGAATGTCATTTTAGGATTTTCCCAAAGTAAGTTTGGAGTTTGATGACCGAATACAAACGCTCTTTTGAAAGCAGACTGTATTTAGTCGTTTTGCTTTAATTTTTGAGCATTATTAATACAAATCATCAGAGAACAGGAACATTGCTGCAAGACTGGAAATCAATCTAGACAACACAGAGATGAGGATAAAAGGCAGGAGTGATTTTTGCAGAATTACATAAAACAGATCATGTTTAAAGTGATGTGACGTCTGTTTGTGGTTCCATCATGTGAACAACAGTCACCCCAGTCTGAACACATTTATATAACTACAGACAGTCTTACACAACAGCTGGTTTCATCCATTGAAACACTCCAGATGCACCACAAGGGTCCTAACTTATGATCAATCACATGATGCTGATGATGAGGCGGACATGTCGACTTCCTGTGAGTCACACTTCACTGCTCCAATAGTTCCACTTTGTCATCATGGTGAATTCAGTGTAGATAAAAATACAGAAATGAACCTGAATCATTTAATGCTGCAACAAGGTGAAGGTATGCATGTCATGTTACATCTACTGAGTTCATTTATTTAAGGATCAGATAAATAGAAGCAGAAGTTGGTGTTATTTTTTCTATTTTTCACCGAAAGAGGGAAAAAAGGTTCTGCAGTTTAAAAAGGAAGAGTATTTTTTTCATGCCTCCATTTCTTATGCTTTTTGTTTCTGGTTATGATTGTCATTTTTGCTACTAGAGGCTGAGACAGGTACCCATTGTTCTAAAGTAATTGATAGAAGTGACAAATCAAATTCAATGTTTTTTTTTTCTTTTCTTGTAGAGTTGCCTTACCTGATTCAACTATTTTTTTGCATAAAGTGCAAATGATCAAACACATTACCCAGTAAAATCCACTCAAAGGCCTGATTAAGGTTTGGATCTTTTTTAACTAGTGGCGCAGAAGTTATGCATTAACTTTAAATACTGAACTGTACCTTTAAATACTACACACTGTACCTTTGAATGTAACACAGTGTACCTTTAAATATTACAGTGTGCCTTTAAATACTACACACTGTACCTTTAAATACCACACACTGTAGCTTTAAATACTACACACTGTACCTTTAAATACTACACACTGTACCTTTAAATACCACACACTGTACCTTTAAATACTACACACTGTACCTTTAAATACTACACACTGCACCTTTAAATACTACACACTGCACCTTTAAATACTACACACTGTACTTTTAAATACTACACACTGCACCTTTAAATACTACACACTGTACCTTTAAATACTACACACTGCACCTTTAAATACTACACACTGTACCTTTAAATACTACACACTGCACCTTTAAATACTACACACTGTACTTTTAAATACTACACACTGTACCTTTGAATATTACACAGTGTACCTTTAAATACCAGACACTGTACCTTTAAATACTACACACTGTACCTTTAAATACTACACAGTGTACCTTTAAATACTACAGTGCACCTTTAAATACTACACACTGTACCTTTAAATACTACACACTGTACTTTTAAATACTACACACTGTACCTTTAAATACTACACACTGTGCTTTTAAATACTACACACAGCACCTTTAAATACTGAACACTACCACCACTACAGTTTAATCAGTTTTTGGTGCTGGAATAATTGAAGTCATGGAACATGACGCTGAAAATGTTTGTTTACCGACTGCCAAATGTTGTTTATGTCCTTTTAAAATATATTTAACATGTTCCAAACTTTCTCTCCTGTTTTCCTGTTAAAAAATGTTTCTATAAACCTGATCATGCACACGAAACTTTCGTTACAGGCTGCTCTAACGCCATTAACACAAAGGAGGAATGAAAATACCATAATTTAAAACTTTATTTATGCTCCTGCAACAAACATTCACTATGAGAAACAACAGACAAATGTTTCAATGACAAGAGAGGTAGGAGACTAAAAGCTTACAAATGTTACACGTTGGTTCAGATTGTTAACGGAAACAAGGTCGCATGTTAGAAATAAAATCAAACTGTTAATGTGCTTTTCTTTAAATCCTCTTCGTACAAACGTCACAGCTTCATTCTATCAAAATCTGTATGAAGACGTTATTTAACATTTTAAATATTTACAGGGTGGTGACATCAATCAAAGAAAATGATAGATCGGCAAGATAATCTCTGGATGATTTATGATGAGAGGTGGAAAATATATTACCTTTAGAGTCTCATTAACAGAATAAATTAAGAACAATGTTGCACAAAATATTCCTTCTCATTTTTTTGTTATATTAGAACGAAAAAATTAACAGCTTTCTGCACATCAAGAGGAATTTGGCGGTAATTGGTGAGAAAAGCAACACAAATCACCGGACATATTACAATTATTCAACACAAACTTTTATCAGCAGGACTAAGGCAGACTGTCGCGATGCATTCAGGAAATGTTAGGAAATTGGAATTTCTGATTGCGTTAAAGCAAAAACACAAATAAGAAGATATAATATTTAAATTAAACAAAACAACAACAAAGAAAAACAGCCGTACGACTCATCGACCTGAAAGCTTCAGTGGTTTGATGTTCAGTCATCATGTCTGCAGTGTTTTGAACATGAGTCATGTACAGTAAACAATTAATAATCAATGACATGATCTTTCACTTGGTATAGCTTGAAGAATGCTGAACACCTGAATGCTTTTTATATTTAACGGGAAACATCAAGGACTTTCTGGTTGATTGAGCCATTGAGGCAGTCTGATTTTTTTAATGTTCAGACTTTAGTCAATACTAAAGTCAAATTTTGGTTGCAGCTCTACATCAGTTTAACACCTCTTGTTACACTTTCTCTGCTATTCTAATTCACCAAAAGATAGCAAAGAAAGAACTGTGGGGAAATTCATGTGCCATATGAAGTGATAAAAGCGATGCATTAACAGCTGAACTGCTGAAAACTCCTGTAGGTTACAAGCTAACGGAAGCAGGACGGTGCAGCAGAGTCAGACGAACGTCTCTTCAAGCTGTTTCTACTGAATACATCTGCTCGTGTGTTAAACTGCCCAAAGACCAGGAGCAGTTTTTACTTCATGAGTTACATAGAGGTTTAGGGGGAAAACAAGACCCCAGTCCCCTTAAAGATAAGGCTTGTTGGGATAGTTTGTATCATCTGGCAGTGCAAAAGCATATGTCAAAGATGTACAGTATGCTGCCCCCATTTGGCAGCTCAGAAGGTTGCAGGGACTCCTTAGACATTGCTTGGGTTTTGCTGGTGAGACTGAGCTTTCCAGTACTTTGAAACCTGTGGGTTTATTTACATAATTTAGGGTTGAACTGGTTGAAAGGGGGAAAAAGGTTTGGGTTTGTTATAGCGGTAACTCCTAGGTAAAATAACCGCAGTCTGGTGGCATTGAATTGAGTTGACGACAAGTTTCAGTTAAAAAAAAGTCATCTTAAAGAGGGATCCTTTCTGTAACATTAAGCCCCTTTCACACATGCACTCCTGAAAATTCCTGGGAAATTTCAGGACCCCTGAAAGGCGCTGAAGTTTTGCGAAGTCCTTGACTGTGTTAAGTCTTCCCTCAGGAGACAGGACATGGTGGAGAAAAGACACTGCTGTAGTTACTAAGCTTTTAAAGACTGACAGCTTTAAGGTGAGATATTGAGACCCTTGGTACCCCTTGTTTGTAATGTGTAATGCATGGCTCCATAAAGGTGGGGCAAAGTCATTCTGCCTCTTGCACTTCTCCATCACCATAACTCAATGTGAACTCACACACTGGGACACCTATTTCATTCTGCTGCAGGGTTCAGTCTGCAAGTACAAAGACTGCAGATCTATGCTACAGGGCGATGCCCAGAGTAGGACACAAGGGTGACAGTGTTTTACCTTTATGTCAATGACATGTTTAAACACATGTATTCACAGAATCATAAAAAGAGAGGAGCAGAACATACTGGGAGCAGAAAAGAGGATGAAGCAGCTTCATTATGTGCATTAAGAGCGTGATACAGATTTCTGCATGGGGAATTATCCTGAGTCAGCCTGACTTCCTGCAGGAATTTAACTGGAGGGCTGGCTGGAAAATGGGATGAACATTTTGGTCATGTGCAGCTCACCCTGATCATTTCAGGAGAGTTTTCAGGAGTTTAGTGCATGTGTGAAAACAGAAAATAAATCTGAGACTGTCTGTGACAAAAATATAAACTTTCAGTAAACAGGAGCATTTGTCCTGAACTTCTATCCCAGATCGTCATTTGGACGACAAAACATGTTGGAAAAAAACCCACTGGTTTAAAGATACTAGAATAACGCATCATTATGTAAATAATAATCACTAGATGAGAAATCTCATCTGCTTATTGGACGAAATGTAAAAGACGAGATTTAAAAATTAAAATACAATCTAATAATACTATTCTCCAGATGTATTTGAATAATGCAGCAGGAGAGACTTCACTTCATTACTATGAAGGAGACAAAAACAGCTTTTTGAACTATACTCCAACCAAGCAAACACTACAGTGAATAAATAACAAAATAGAATTACAAGAAGAACTTGAGCTTATCTAACTGTCGAACACGACAATATGTGAACACTGATGTTACAACAACACCACTTTCTGTTCATCCTTCATAAAGTCTAACACAGCGGTAACAGAGAAGGCTTATGAGAACAAAAGCTAACTCATCTGATACAGGTGGAACGATCTTCATAAAGAGGAATGTGCTGCAAACTCAGAAACAAACGTGATGATGGAAACGTGCCGCAAATGAAAGAAACATAAAAAAGCATTAACAGCAAACGAGCTGCAACTCCAGAGACAATGAAGATCAAAAATCACAAACGTGAAAATGAAACATGCAAAAGAGAAACGCTGACATCAGAAGCGCTCCGGGCCTGTAGGGGGCGCTGAGTGGGATAGTTTATTAGTGATGTGAACTGTTCACCGCCCCGTCTTCCTCACTCCCTCCCATAAATTATAAAATATAGTTAACAGTCCCACACTGCGCCCCCTACAGGCCTGGAGTACATCTGTTACCACGTCTCGACTTGCAGCGTTTATCTTTTATGCATTTTCTCCGTTTGTGCGTCTTTAAATTTGCATTGTTTGTGTTTGCTGTTTCCTGTTTTATAATTTTATTGTATTTCATTTGGAGCAAGTTTCCCTCGTAGCATTCAATCTGGACTTGTGCATGTGTTTCTGAATGTGCAACGTCTCCTGATGAAGATAGTTCGGGGAGCTTTAGATTGGTCTGTAACTAAGCACTAATTATAAATGTGAGTTTTAAATAGACTCATAAAGTGCATCAGGGTTTGGTAGGTAGTCAACAATAAGTTCTGCTCCTGCTCTGAAGCGCAAATAACAGATCATGGATGATGGATTACAACCGAAGAATGGGATCTGTAAACGTTAGTTTTGGCACTATAAATTAAATTATGACACGTGTGACAAATACTAAATCAAATAAATTAAACTTCCATCACTGTAGGCAGGAAGCTTTGGAGGAGTATTTTAACGAGTTTTAATTGTCTTTATTGCAACACATCTGGGAATGCTGTTGAAAAATGAGAAAATAGTGCATTTGTAGAGATGTGAAAGTTAAATATATTGTCTCAGTTCCTGTTTTCATAGATGATATGCTAAAATATGTAACAGCAGATAAGTACATTCTGTTTTATAAACATTTTTACTGGCATCCAAAATATTTTTGGATTCAGGGTAGTGAGCAGCAAAGTCCCAACACTGTCTGATATCTAACCACAGAATCGCTTAACAGAAATATCTGAGTGACAAAAGTCAGTGCTGGACGTCAGGTTTAAAAAACGGAGAGCTTTTAACTTTTGGAAAGATTTGCTTTTCCTCAAACTAAAGACTGAAAACAAAGTAAAGATGTTAGCAAAATAAAATGATGTTTTTTGCATTTATACTAAAAATACATTAATTATTCCTATTCTAAAAGTAGATGACAAGCATCATCTTCTGCGGTTAGTCAGGAGTTATTGAAACATTGATACCGGAGTCAACACTGCGATTAGTCAGAGGCTGTGGGTGGAGCAGAAGTGAAGAGGAACGTGTGAAGGTTATCTCCAGCTGCAGGAGGACAGCGGAGGGTTTACTCAGCAGGTGATCATCGCGCTGAGGGAGGTGGTGTTTCCTCCACAGTCCACGTACTGATACATCTCCTGAGACACTTGCTCCGCGTGACCGAAGTACGTGGTGGTGACGGTGACTCTGCAGGGCAAGGAGAGGGACACAGTGAGGCCACAGGACACACACAGTGTAATGTAATGTTTGGTTGGAGTTGGAGGAAACCCGGCCCTCCAGGAGTTTGCTTTTTGGATTTTTGTAATTATTGCAGCCGAAAACGTCTGAAAGAGTCATACTGAAATGAAACTACAGTACTGTATGAGAGTTTTTGCTTTGAGGCTAAGATACTTTGAGCTCCCTCTGCTGATTGGCTGCGGTATAGCTAATAAACCCTGCCTCCTTAATGATAACAGATGACTCTCCACTGAGAATGGCTTCAGTAGAATCGGTTCTAAATATCACAAAGAGGATGAAATCAACCCTCACTGGATACACAAATGAAAGTTAACTTATTTTTTTCCCCTTTGGGTACATAAAAAATCAAAGGTTGAATATTTCTTGTTGAAGTTGCCGTCTCCATCAGATTCTTCTGTCTTCTATTTTGAGTCCTGACAAGTGACCCTCAACCTCTCCTCGAGGGATTCTCATTTACTTACACAAACTGTTCCCAAGGATAAAGAGTTTATTTACATACTAAAGCAAAAGTTCCTGGAAAGTTTTCTTGAAGGGTCTTATTATTTTACACACATTTGTCTCCACATAATCTGGGGTTACTCTCTTCAAAGCTACCAGACTCACTGGATGAAAATGATTGACTGCTCAATCAGTGAGTTTGTTTGAGTTATCAGGCGATCATATAGACCATAGAGAATGATGAATGACATGATAGCTCCTGAAAGTGAGGACAAAACATTTAGAGCTCCCCCTACAGACAGGTTGTAGTATAGGTCATAAAGACAGTCTCCCCCATGCTAATAGATAGGACATGGGTCAAACTATAAATTCTAAATACAGGTCAAATAAATGTGTCTCAAACATAGTTTATGTCAATATAGTCTGCTCTTGTTACGCTGATTTATGTCACTGTTCATTTTTCTGATTAGTTTAGTTTGAATTTGTTATTTGATGATAAAAAGATGATTGATTGACAGCTCTGTCAACCAATGAGGCTCCTGCAGCCATGTGTGCACTGGATTATCAGAGCAGAGGAGGAGCGGTGAGAGGAAACATAAAAAACACTTAAACAAGAGTCATTGAACTTTCCATAACATCACACAAGAATCCGTTCTGCTGTGGACTGGACCCAGCCCAAGGAGCAGAAACTCTTATCAGTAAGTTTAATGCCTGTTTTGGTTAATGTCGCAGGTATGGTCACTGCGTATGCCTTGAAATGGTTGCTCCAGTGCTATTTGTCAGTGTTATGTGCAAAAATGTCTCTTTTTTTCCTTGAGGCACCGTTTACCCTCCATACAGGCTCAGCTTCTGATCCTTGACACCTGTGGGCAGGCTACATAAAAGCCCCTGCCAAGCCTCTCCCACGCTCTCACACACAGCCAGGATCGGCAGCAAAGCAGCCGCCATTACTGTCGCTTTTTTGTTTGTATTAGTTTCTATAATAAATATTTGGATATAGACTTGACTCATGACTCCTCTATGTTGCCTCCCCTGAGCCAGGGTCATGACAGTCAGCGCCCAGTGGAAGCAGCCCATATAGAACATTTCAGGATGACTTTTCTGCATACGTGAATATAGCTGCAGTCTCTAACACACAGCTTTACATACGGACAAACAGACCTAAGATGATCAATAATATGAACATGAAGGAAGTGAGTTTGGTGATGTAAATATGAAATGTTTTACAATCTCTAAAATTTGCAGAAAAGTTGATGTGATTGGTTGAATTCATGTGAATTTGCAAACTGCCTGGGGGGAGTGATAAATCAAAAACTTACTGCATCATGACGACAATGTTGTGGACCTTGATGGTTTGCAGAGTGCAGTAGTCACTGTAAACAAAAACAAATGCAAGTTAATTACTGAAATACTAAAAATAAATGCTTCAAGAATACCAAAACCCTGTCATTACCCGCCAACTCTGCTGGACCAAACCAGGAGGTTGAAATTAAATAATATGGATTAAATATAAAAGTTAGAACAGTCCATGGGAGGAACGATTCTCTCTCTTTTTTTTTTTTTTTTACATTCAACGAGACAAGAAGGCTCTTTCTGACCATGGCTGTGGGCTTTCATTCAACACTCCAGGTCGCTCACCTCAGCTGCACTCTCTCTGCCTCCTTAAGGATTTATTGATTAACAAACAAATCAGGTGATTTTAGGTTCATAGAGTCTGGAAATCTCAAATACATAGAAATAGAGATATCTCTGGGTTTAAAGCTTACTTCCCATGAGCTTCTAAGCCAAGGTGAAAGAAAACTAAACTCCTGAAAAAAGAAGTGTACTTTTCAGAAAAGAAGCATTATAAAAGAGATTTGGCAACACTGCAGGAGCTTTTAAATAAAGACTGTGTTGCACTTCAGGGCTGAATTCTCCCCAACCTTATCATTGTTATTATCTTTATTATGTATTACGTATTATTATTATTAGGGCCCGAGCACCACTGGTGGCGAAGGCCCTATTGTTTTTCTAAGGATCGATTTTTATTCTTTGTCGCGCAACTTCAAACGCCTTTTTGGCCCCCTGAACGTGAATGAAAGCGTGGCTATTTTTGCACACTCATCGGGCCTGGTGAAAAATTAAGTAATTTATGGGTCTTGCAAAAAAAATTGCAAAAATGTGCTCGCTAGCGCCCCCTAAAATTTTCAAACACGCCTCCGTATTGGGGTTATTTTGAGCTACATGCTTTAAATTTTTTTTACGCCTATTCATGGCATCAGGACGCACAAAAAAGCCTCTCACACCCATATCCGAAACTCAACAGGAAGAGCGCCACCTATTTTTGAAAATTAAAAATGGCGTTGAGGCGGGGCATCAAATGCACATACAGCTTTGAATGTGAAGAATGACGCCCAAATAAGGGTGCATACTTTTGGGCGCTACTCCTAGGGCTTTTCTCCAATTCAGTCCAAACAAGGCACATTCTATGGCAGACATATTGACGATTAAATTATTGTTAAAGGAATTATGTTCAGACTAAAATTTTCGTTTTCTTGGCAATCTGCCAAAAACTTGGAACATTTGCATCACCTAAGCCAGTATATACTCTCAGATCTTGCTTTGACATCATGTGGTGGCAAATATCAGTCAGCGGTTTACATGTGGCGGTGGCTCACGTAGGCGGCGGCTCGCGTAGGCGGCGGCTGCGGGTGTGCGAGGGCCCGTTCACCGCCGCTTGCGGCTTTAATTATTATTATTATTATTATTATTTGAAATGATTAGTGTCATTATTATCATCATTATTATTTTTGTATTATTATCATTATTATTACTATTATTTTTTATTATTATTATCATTATTATGACTATTGTTATCATAATAATTTTTACATTATTAGGTTTAATTTTTATCATTATTATTGTTGTCATTATTATTCTTATTATTAGTATTATTATTGTTATTATTATAATTATATGTTATTGTAGTGAGATCTGAGAGTAACATAAAGTGGGCAGTCATAGAAGTGGAGAGTGGGGCTGTAAATAAAAAGCAGGAGGAAGCATCCCACCTGTCCGTTGACTTTAAACTTCTAACTCTTACACTGACAGCTCTGTTCTTATTCTTAGAGTAGATATTACTTACTACATGTAGTTCATCTCGTCTGCTATGATCGTTGGGACCATGTAATCAATCTGAAAAAAGAAATGAAGATATCAGCCAGATTTAGAAAAGGAGACACATGTAGCAGGTGACACCGTTGATCTGTCCGGGCGTACCTGTTTCATGTCCAGAGGGCTGATGGCCGTGGTGTTGGTGATGCGAGATTTTCCGATCACCGTCTTTGCAAACTGAACCTGAGCAGTGATGTTGGCCACCTCCACTGAGTAGTAGTTGTTGTTGGTGATGTTCAAGGTGTTCTGGAGGAAAAACAGGCATCAAGGTAGTTTATTAGCCAAAGTTGTAAACAAGCAAAGCAGAGGGAACATATCTAGAAGTGTGAATAAGCAACGATCACACAGGTAGTTGGCAGGGTGACGAGTAGAGAGAGCTACATACCAGCATGGAAACTTCACATTGCTGAATACAATGATGGTCTCCATGCATCGCTCTGGGACTCTCCCAGTAACTGTCCACACACAGACCTTACTTATATTCTGGATTTTATGGTAATTGATTAGGTTTCTGGTTCCTGATTAAACGTTCTTCACTACAATGCAGACCATTATATGTGTGTCCATCATTTTACATTCTCCTTGTTATATTTGCCCCTCGTAAGTGAAATTTACTCATTGATGGTGGAACATGTTCCTGCCGCACATTATTTGGACAATGTTTTGCAACACAGTAATCCAGCAGAGACCTAAATCTTTTTTAGTATTTCAAAAGCAATCTAGATTACTGTAAAACCCAAACACTCATACCAGGGAAGTAAAGTTTAGGTTCTTGGGTCATTCTCTCTTCTCTGAACCATGTCTGTTTCATCTATAAAACCCCTCTGTGACTCAGTGTGGTGTTAAGATCTCTAGACTTCATCCTGATCAGCTCTTTGGAGTGTGAGTTGAAGGACAGAAGTTGAAGTTTGTCCATATTTCCTCTCATTCTTACAGAATCAACAGAGACGGGTTGTCTAGATGTTTTTTTGAGCAAACTTGTACCTGTCAGTGAACGTGACTTGTGGCCTTTGGGTGAAAGTAAAGGTTGGCATATAAAGGTGTAGACCCAAAATACAAGACAATCCAAGTTTCCCACAAAATAAAAAAGTAAATTCATATTCCCAGGTGACATTTTGTCAGCTTATATCTTCATCTGTTAGACAAATGTATGTGCTACTGACGTAAAGTCTGAAAATACCAGCTAACGTAAACCCTGGTTTGAACATTAAGTTACAAAAGCTGGTACCCTAATTGCCAGTTTCTCAAAACAAAAGCTCTTTTATATCCTCTGCATTATGTCGGGACCTTTTTGTGGACTCCCAACCTTAAGGCTCAAACTGCACCTGAGACTTTTCATAACATGGCTTACTACAAGGTGCAACCACCGTACATCAGCAGAATGAGCTTAAACCAAGAACACACCAATCTATCTACGATATTGGTCTGCAGGCTGCAAGATGGTGCATGTTCAATCTTGTAATAAGCTCTACCCACTAGTTACATTGTGGGTGGGTTGATGGCGTCATAACTATTTTTATGTTAGTAAAATGAAACCTTTATTATCTTGTAATATTTTCTTTATGATTGATTGTAATAAATCAATCATTTATTACTACTGGAGTTAAATTTCTGTATTCTGAAGAAAGAAATCTTTATGTTTATTAAACTGTAAATAGATTTTTAAAAAAACCATTCATACTGCTTACATCAAAACAAGGCAAATCAACTCTGGGGTATGAGTGACTTACATACCATAAAATATGAAAGTAAAAGGCTGTCTGAGGAAGACAGTCTTGAAGACAATCTGATAATTTTCCCACAACTTCCTGTTTTGACATCTCATGTGGTTCTGTGTGATATGGGCAGATATCTATTCCACAGAGAGACTGTATAAATAATGGACGAAGTATCCGTGACGTCACCTATCTGTTTCTGAAGCGCTGTTTTGAAGCCAGTCGGCGGTGGGAGCCATATTGATAATGCTGAACACAACCAAACTTCTGTTGAGCTACTGTGAGGTAAAGAGGCAGCCTTTGAGCCTCCTGGACAAAAGCTACAGTGTTCCCGCCTGTCAGTCAAGTCAGTCATGTCCTTAAATGGGCAAAACTTGTAATCTTAATATCTTCTGAACTGTCGCGTTAGAAAAAATTTCACGCCTTGTACAGAGTGTGGATGTACTTTCTGTTGTTTCTGCAGCCAGCCTCAAGCGAAAATCGATGAACTGCAGTTTTTAGCACTTCTGAAGGTTGCCGCTTGGTTCCACCCCACAGACTCCTCTCGATCGATCAGCAACCCTGCATTTGTCCCCGGTTTGTACACAAGAGGGAAGCAAAGACATGACTGAACTGATCCCTGATATGTTCTTTTTATTTTGGAAAAAGACCCAAATTTTTTTTTTTTTTTTTATATATTTTCAGCAGTAAAACAAACTGATGAGGTGAGGTGAATGTGTCTGTGATATCTTTTTTTCATCACCAAAACATAAACTGCATGTGTGTGTGTGTGTGTGTGTGTGTGTGTGTGTGTGTGTGTGTGTGTGTGTGTGTGTGTGTGTGTGTGTGTGTGTGTGTGTGTGTGTGTGTGTTTGAGTTTGGCACAAGCTTTGGATATTGTCTTAAAAAAGGAATGAAACAAAAACAAAAACATGGAGTATGCCTGTGTAACAATGTTGAAAGCCATTTAAATCTAGAATCTAAATCTCACCGTGATGTTGAGATAGACGCTGCGTTTGTCTTGGTCGTAGCTGACAAAAACAGTCTTCACCCCGGCGTAGGAAACATCAATGGAGCGAGGGAAGAGGAAGAAGACGGCCAGGCTGGAGAGTAACAGGCAGAGAACCACTGACGCTGATACATACAACTTCCTGAGGACAAGAGAAAATAACACCACTGTGTTACTAAAAGCACAATGTACACTACACAATCCAGAGTCAAGGTATATATGATTATCTACAGATTCAGCATTTTTGTTCTTTAACCTGGGCTTTGCTCGACCTTGTCACTTTGTTTTGCAGGAAATAGTAGGTCAGATTTTCCAGACAAACAAAGTTTTAACCCCAGAATCCCTTTGCATTAACAAAAAGGAGCTGTTGTTTTTAACGACTTTTATTCCAAAACTTTGAGAAAACAATATTTGAATCTTTGACCCGGGGGTTTACAGTAAGTGGATTTATTACACAATCAAATAACTTTCATAAAAACCCGATTCATGCAGATTTAAAGCCTCTGGTCACCCAAATCAACAAAAATCACATTTACATACTGTTACATATATTTAAAATATTAGAGCTGAACTTTAATCCATTTTTGAAAAATCATGAGTCAAGTTTTTGATACCGTTCTAACGTTAGGTTAAAGAAGGCAGGGTTAACTTGGATAGCTATGAATACAAATCTAACCAATCATAAATGAAATACTGAGTCACATGCACACATGTTCAACAAAACTAATCCGCTCCTGCTCAGACAGTCTCCTGACGTCTCAGCTAGCTCCCCTCATTGTTGCCTTGGCTGTTAGCTTGTTTGCTAATCACATGCTATCTGTATAGCTGTCTCTCTGCTCTTTGTGACACTGGGATCGTGTGTCCTTGTCTATACATCCACCGGTGAAGATCACAGCTTGTTGTCATTCTTCTATTTACTAACTGCTGTGGATTAGAGGAAACTTTGGCTAAAGCAGTCCTCTACATACTGGTTCTATAACTTTCCCCAAACAGCTCAGAGTTTAACCAAACAGCGTCTGACACTCAGAGCCAAGCTCCTCTGCATGCACATACTGCACTTCAGCCTCCGCTGCTCCGGGCATCACATGGTCCTAATGCCTCGGAGACTACGGAGTGATAAAACTAATAAATGATAGAAGTCCTGATTCTGAAGTATTTTGTAACTCCGCACTCAGAGACCATTTCAAATGAATAATTTTCAGATTCTGGAGTTTTTATGTCTTTAGATTCAGAGTCAGAAGGCTCAAACATGCAGGCTGTGAACTCTCTTGACCTGTCAATCAAAGAGTTAGGCCACGCCCACACAGTCCTGAGAAATGCTCTGACCTGTAAAATAAGCTGTTTTTGAAGCAAGTTTTTTCATAGCTGTGGATGTTTATTTTCACTCAGATTTTTTCAGATTTTTTCTAATTTCACAATCAATTTCGATATTCTATATGAGCTTTAAATACGAGAAGTCAGGTTCGCAGAGGCTTTAACTCAAAGTTATTGCTTCATGATAGCTGAGAAAAAACGCAGAGGGGAACTGGCTCAACTTTGAGCCGCCAGAAATTCACTTAACAGGACTCTAAAAGACGAAGATTGAGTTCATGTTCTGCTTCCCTTAAATATTCTGTGTTTGATAAATGGCAGGAAAGTGATTTTCTGACAGTAATTTGACCTGGTAGTAGGGAGTAGGGAGTAGGGAGCATCTAGTCTAACCTCACCTGCATCATTTTAGAAACCCTTTGGCTACAGACGCTGATACTGTGTTCCTCCTGCTTTTGCTCTCCATACAGACTGTTATTCCAGCAAACACTAAAGCCTGCTGATACCCAATTGGTCAACACTACTCATACTACAGACAGAAACCAGAGAACTTTTCAATATAAAATCCAGGACTCCTTAAAAGGAAATTGGGCCAAACATATTTTACATCTTGATGTCTGTCAATAGAGATTACATGTGTATAAGCAGGTTGATTTACTCCAGTTATTTTATGCTTTGAGAGTTTTAGATGCTTCTATCTGATCCAACATGACAATAAGGGGTTTGGTAGCTTTGTAGTCAAAAAAGACTCCGGTCTCTTTCTGGACCTAAATCTCTGTCATGGGAACAAAATGAGTCTTACATTGGCAAAAACAGGAACTTTCGTCGTCGTACTTTGATCAGACATATTTGCTCCTGAGGATTATGTTGCAACACTTGAAGTCATACATCGGAACAATCTAATGGGGCAACTTTTTGTGCACATTAGTCATCTAACCCCAAATGTAAAAATGGAACAAACAAGGATTAAAGTACTCACGTCCTCCTGGGGCGCAGCCTTTGGTCGCTGTAAGGAATCAATGCCACGAGCTGATTTTCTTGTCCTGAAACACAACAACAATCAGTGATGAGTCAGCTGTTTAGGGAACTCAGTCTTTGTGCTGTCTTACATCATCCCCATGCTTCACTGAACAGTTCAAACTGGATGTTGTAAAATCACATGGTTATGAAAGACAGAAGTTTCAGAACCAACACAGGTTCATTACCTCTGGGGATCCTCCCGGTGCCCTGACATGTTGGACACGTCACACTGTCCCGTCCCGTGAACTCCACATAAGGAAACTGGGAGACATCTCCACTTTTCCCGTCCTCGGACTGGCTGTCCTCCAGAGGGGATGTGAGGATGTCTTGACCCTCATCGTGTCCAGTCTGCTTGGAGAGGAGGGAAAACGTATCCCCCATAGTCACACCTGGGAAAGAATAAAATGAGAACAAGAACATGTGTTGTGGTGAAAAATGTATTTCTAGGAACACTGTGGATAAACAATCTAACAGAAGAAATTTACGTTGAAGGTAAAATCCACCGTTAAATTCATTTTCACATAATTTATCCAAATTGAGTGATCCTCCTCATTAGCTGGTTGGGAGGCTGTTGCAGTAAATCCACATATTGCAGCCTTCACTTTATATATGACTGTATGTCTGCAGCGATTATTTTATAAGCCTGCTCTACACATTCATATTCAGCGTGTTTAACATTTTGTATGCTTCAATATGATACGTAGCTATTCAATACCAAGAATACAGAAAAACATTCCCTCTCTTCTTGCCCGCTTTGAGCAGCTAACTAAAGAGATCAGCCTTCTGAAGCGTCTGTAGCAGACGTTATTCCTTTAATTCAGCACTAAAGCGTCTTCTAAGCAAAGAGTTTGAGAGGGACCACCGAGTGAAAACAGTGAGAGGTACACTCTTAGAGTCTGTCAGAACATGTTTCACTGAGATCTGTTCGGATCCTCTGCACTTCATCGCGACTGGACTTGATCTACGTTATAAACATCATTACTTGGATGTGAGAATAAAGCAGCGTGCACGAGAAATGATGTGGCGAACTCGCTTGGGGAAGGAGAAGTGCACAGCGCAGGAGAAGGAGAACAGAGTGGCTAAGGGGCAGGGGCGTGTCCAGAGCTTTTTGACTGGGGTGGCCAAACTGAGGCTCTCACATAGGCAGGGGTGGCCAGTGCATTTACAAATAAATAACATTTACCATCATGCATTAAAGTATTAAACAGCTGTTATATTCCCTTTGACAAAGTGGCATACATCTTCTAAGCTTAATTTTTTAAGGACTTTCAAAAGATGTTTTTCAAAGTCACATTTGAGGATAAAGAGCCTAGAACATGCCTGTGCAACACAAACAGAAAATGCATGGATTAATCTCAAATCCAAGGAGTGAAATGTTACAACTGTCCCGGTCTCCTTACTAATAATTGGCATAATAATTTACTTTGGTGTTTCGGTTTTTGGCCCTGGTTTCCTCATTTTCGGTTTTGGCCAAGAATTGTCATTTTGGTGCATCCCTAATTGTCTCATTAAGGAAAATTTGATTTAGGGGGAAAAACGCATTTGGCATTGTTTTTGACATGGAAAACGTCCATTTAAAAAAAATATTGATCGATAATTGATCGTTAACATTTCCAAAGATTGATGAAGGAGATATTGCACCAACATAACTAAACATGCCAAACCATTTATTTTGATTCATTCATAGTCTTATAATTTTATATTTGGGACAACACTACAACTTCAAATTTCATCACTTCAACACAAAAATCCCATTTTACAATTACGATAGTCTAAACTTATAAACATAAAGAAAGAAATAACTAAGGAAAAACAACCTGATTAGAGATCATCAATAGGTTAGATATACTTATTGATCCCCAATGAGGGAAATTATTATGTTCCATCAGCTAACAACACAGGACAGAGGAATACAACAATGGTTCTTACATAGTTAAAAATATAACAGTCATCATCATCATCATCATGAGAAAGGTAAAAAAAAAAAAAAAAAAATACAATACAATACAATAAAATATAGCAAACATTACAGATATATATTATTCAGTATTTTGGCAGGTTAAACTACATTTAATTATTAGAATATAACTTATATATTTATTTTGATTCAGTAAATATTGTTGTGCAACAGTTAAGTTTGTACATGTTGTTAAACATTGATTTTACAATTTTATTTCTACTTTTTTTTCTCCCAAGTATGCCTTTACTTTTTTAATTCCAAGGAAGGCCCACAGGTCTTAGGACAAGATATAGTAGGATCAAAACAAACTGCAGAGTCAAGATTTTAGGTGCAAACATCAGCTGGTCTGTATATTCTATATGCTTCAGATTAACTGTCAGCCTTACCTTTTTGTAAACACGCGCTGTTTAGTTTTACACAGCACAAGTTTAAATGAGGCTCGTCAAGTAAGTGTAGCAATCATGAAAACGCTCACACTTTAGTGCTAACACTGGCTTAGTTTAGGCCGGTGTTCTTTCGAGTTATGCTGCTCTGTCAAAAAGTGCTACCGCAGCGCATGTCAATATCAGAGGCTGTCATTCCCCTCTTTCATTACAACGATCCCAGCACAGAATAGCTTCATATTACATCTTTGCTCAATACATTTGCATTGTGAGAGTATGATACGCATGTGTTGATACTGTACTATATTTTTATTGTCTTGTTACACCAGCGACCGTGATTGTGGATCTGCGCATGCGATGTACATATGAGCTGTATTGATAGGTAGCAATATTCAACACAACACCGATAAACTTTCAGTAGGAGCTACTGCAAGTAGCCTATTAAACTAAGAACATTGCTTGCATTTGGCAAAAGCGAAAAGCTAAAGTTGACAAAGTTACCGTTAAGTATCGAGTCAACAAGACAGCTGTCAAAATGTGATCTTAACACAAAACACCATCACACTGATAGCTAGCCTATAAGCTAACTAGCATACAGCTAAGACACTGTCAAAAATGAACATACGCCACGAGCAATATAACCACGGCTCACTTACCTAGCCACTTCAGCATGAAGCAGTCTGTTCGCAGTTAGTGTGAGAAGGTAGAGGTAGTTTGAGTGAAATGAGGTCAGAAAGAATTACCTGAATGTGACTCTTAATTCTTCAGAGAACTGCTGCTGGTAATGGATCAGTTTTGTTTATCCACCACGAAACAGACATGCGCGGATATGATGCGTTCAGGACCATAGGAAAGACTGGATTCAGGTAGAGAATATGATTTAGCGAAGTTCAAATAACACTGGGAAATTGAATGAGCAATAGAAACAAAACCAGCTTGAGATGAATAACACATTTGCTAACATTTTTGCCTTGGCTGCAATTAAAACAAGAATGTTTTGGTATAGGTATTATAATAATCGACGTCAGCTGATTAAGATAATACTTGAGTCAAGTGTAAGAAATAAATCATTTGCCTGGGTGGTCTCAACCTTTGAATCCACCACTTCCTGACAATAACACATATTGGGGCGCTGGTGGCCTAGCGGTCTAAGCGCCCCATATACATAGGCTATAGTCCTCGTCGCAAAAATATAACTTAAAAAAAACACAGATATTAAGCTAAAATGGTATCCAAGATTCAAAGGATAGTGAATTCAAATAAAAAGACTGAAAAAAGTGATCATACTTTTCATTTCTCTGATGTAGAGAAATGAACATTGTAGCAGATACCTTGTTAAAGGCTTTCAATACTTTTAATAAGTCTTCATAAATAAAAATTAGGACCAGAAAACTTGAAAATGAAAAAAAATAAAAAAAATAAAAGGATGCCTGGTAGTAGTGACATAGGTTTGTTTACATTCTCAGTTGACATGTCGAAAGTAATATGCACTTTGATTAAAATACCTCCAAAGGACTTCAAGTTTGAGCTACCACCTAAGGGCTAAGCATACTAGTGCAGTGAATCTGGCTGATGACAGCAGGCAACCCCATCACTAAAGTGGTCAGAGCTCTATTTTGCAGTATGAGAATCACCACAGACGTGTTGATGAAACAGAATAAAAGAAGTGAACTCTCAGGCTTGCAAAATTGGCGGAAACTGACTGCAGGACAATCAACCTTGTGGAAGGATCAGGTTCAAGAGATGTCCTTGATTTGGCATGTTATGAACAGTCATGTCTTTCTATCACAAGGAACAATAGATTCAATCACTCACAGGACCTGTATCAAGCAGAGAAATCAACCACTGAAAGTCCTGAAAGGTGTAGAAGAAAAGTGCATTGACACTGGTTGGACATTTTGTACATGCATTCCTGCATCTTTCTTCATGTATAATAGTGTTATCCTTCAAAATAAAAGCCTTTAATTGATAGAAAAAGCACTCTGAAGCTGTTCAAATCCCACAAAGGGCATCCATTGTGATGTGGAAATGAAAAGACTTCAGATTAAAAGCCTGCATTTGACAGAACAAGCACTCCGTAGCTGTCTCTTCCCTCTAAGTAATGGTTTCAGACCACACTGGTTAAGCATTGTAGCATTTATATGACTAATAAATCTAAAAGTCAAGAGCATTTCTACATTTCATTACATCCATATGATTCACAAATGGAGATACTGATAAGAATTACTTTACATGGTTGATACGGACTTAAAAACTGTTTAAAAAAATGCTAAATAATGGAATTTCTAACATCAGATTATAAACCTTATTAATAGTGATTAACTACTGAAATCCAGCAACTAATCACAATTTAAAAAATAACAATTTGACAGTCCTATTACTAATATATTTAGCCAATAAGAAAATAAAGTAAAGGATTTGGATTTTAAAATGTAAACACAAAACTTTAATCCTTTTTTAAAATGCCTTTTTGATTGTACTTATTTTGCCTTCAATTTGTGTTTGTCTATTTGTATTTTATGTATATGTTAAATTGACACAGATCAAACTATATTTAAAAGAAAAAAACACAATCAAACCACAACAGGAGCTTTGTTGTTCATACATGCACTAATAACATGTTTGCAGTGTGAAAGTCTGTTAATTTTTTTCTTTGTACTTCAATTTTTTTGTTGTTGAGTAAACGGAATTTTAATGCTCAGCCAGTTCTACCTCCATGTATCTGCTGTTCTTATTCCCTCTCTAAAACTGCAGTTTTGTAATATTGCCACTTGGTGGCAGTGGTTGTCAAATTTTCCTGATGTTATTAGGCTTTAGAGCTACAAGTCAGTAGTATTCATCTCCGTCAGGTCACGTTGTAACAGGCACCTGTTTCACCTTTTAATTTATATAAAGGCTGGCACATTCATTGGCATCATATTAAAGACGCCCTTTCTGAAAGACTAGAAGAAATTGAAGCAGGATTAAACTACCTGGCCAACAATTTTTGTTACATGGCAGATAATTAATAAACCATCTTTTACTGAATAAATGTTTCTAATGTAGTCACTTTCATTAAAGATGTTTAATTATATATTCTTCATGACGTCTGCCTTTTTTGACTTCATGGTCACTGATAGGTTGGTGTCAGTGATGACATCACTGCTGCTCACACTTACATGTTGCTTGTCTTTTTGCACAAACAGATTACATAAGCAGTTTCAGAGAGAAGGAGGACACGGCAGCATAAAGACACATGGAACATCATCACTAACAGTGGTGATGAAATGCTCTGAAACCTGAAATGTGGCGTCAGTCCTGTCAGCTGCTGTCAGCTCCACAGGGAACACAGACACTGTGTTCATGATCAGACAGAGAGACAGTGACCGGTAAAAATTGACAAATAAAGAGCAGTGAAAAGAAGCAGTTACTATTTCATGACAACTCACACTGACTTATTCTCTTTAAACTTCTGTAAGAATCCTTTGAAAGTTAAATTTACTTTATGTGCATACAACTTGATGCATGTTTGTTTTTGCACATGTGAAATAGACTACTAGAGGAGTAAAATCAGTTACATTTCTCTTCTGCCCGTTGACACTGTGGTAAAAACACGTCTCAGGCTGGTGTTGGGAGCGCAGGACCCCTCAACTTCATGCCTTTCCGTCAGGGTCTTGCTCTTCCCATTTTAAAAAGTTGAGTTGGATAAGTTAACTTTTGTGTTTATGGGTGTGAAAATGATCATCATCATCTGTTCACAAGCTGCAGAGTATTTTATGTAGAATAAAAATGCATTCTGTCTTTATGTGTATATGTTTATAACGTAAATGCACCTAATTCTGTATCATAAATGTGCTCCCTTATTAATATGTTTTTTTCCTGCCTCTCCCTTTCCCTCTGTAGTAATATACAATATTTATGAGTTCATATATCTATATTGATAATAATGAAGCACTAAAGATAAGTAGCCACAAGAAAGCTATTACCTTTTAATTTTGATATTATACATATTTTTTCCTTTTATTTTCATTTATTTGGAACCGACCCCGGGACAGTACGCTTACCTTCACACCCTCATACACACATCTACTTGTTCCCGACACTAAAACCATGGATTACCCCCTGGAAATGATCAGGTACCATCGATGTTCTCCCTGTTATTCTCATTTGCTTAAGTTACATAAATTGCCGTTCAGTTTTATCTGTTTCATTATTATTTTTTCTTTCTTTGCATGCTGTTTTGATTTTGTTTTGTTTTGTTTTGTTGTTAATGCTTTTGTTTATTTGATTTTTTGGTTCTTATTCATAAATCACCCTAACTGTCTCTGTTACTGTTGTTGTAACCTTGGTTTTCTGTGTACCCTGTCACTTAGTCACCCCCTTTTGTAAAGCATGTTTCATGCAAAATAGAAAAATAAAAGATAAAAATAAAAATTATAGTTATTAGTTTTGACATCATCATCACTCCCTTTCTCTTTAACCCTAAAGGGGCCAGAATTAAAATTCTACTAGAAAGACCACGAGGGGTCATTTTAATTGCCAGATTCCAAATTGTATTACCTATTATGATTAATAAAAACTCAATATTTAGAGTGATATGTGTATCGTTTAATGGTATGTATACATGTATACATGTACAAAGGATGAAACATTCCACAACGAGTAACTTTTATCGGATTCTTATTCAGATAGATCGTAGGTCTGCACTGTCCAATTCCTGGGACAACTCTCAGGCTTCCTCAGCAGTCATCTTTCTCTTTGAGCTTCTCTTTGCCATAATTGCCAAACTAGAGCTGCCAACCTTTACATTGCTCTGTATACTAACTCATGGCCCATCTCTAAGTTTTATAGAGACAATAATAGTAACCAAGTAACCAAGAAGCATAAGCCCAGTGCAAAATGTATCAATCTAATCGCATGACTGACTGTTGCATTTTGTGCAGTTTGTATAAATTACATTTTAAATACGTAAACACACAACTTTAGGAAATGTCAGGAACTGGCAGCACTGTATTCTTTAATTCAACAAAGTTACTTGTGTGATCAAGTCGTCCCTTTCCCTTATATCTGTTGTTATGAGGTTTTGACCAATCAGGTATCAGGTATCTAACTGTTATTTTATTTTGTGCCCTATAAGTCAGGTGTCAACAAAAGGTTCAGTAGTTTTTCTTAGAGTTTGAGTATTTAATTAGAAAAAAACAGGAAGTGGTGTGAAAATAACTGATTTCAATTGTAAATCTGAATGATTTGAAGTGAGTTCTCTAGGACAGTGATGAATTATGATCATCACACAGCAGCCCTGCAGCCGGGGAAGTTGTGTTTTTTTAGTGTCGGTTCATGTGAGGACAAATTGATGTTTACTTTGCCAACTGGTTTCTAGTTTCTGCCCAGTTACACTGTTAGAGTTTTTATCCTTTGCAGTGGGAAGCTGTCATATTTCATCGAGGTGTTTTTGACAGGACACTCACCTCCTATCAGATCAAACCAGAGGTCGCGACCTTTACTGCACACCCGAGCAGCAGCTGAAGAGCAGCTGTCGCCTGTGAGAGTCATCGGCACTGTCAAAACCACTATGACTGCGGTTTCCATCCTCAGACACGTCACCACTCCAGTCCTTTATTCTGTGTGACTGAGATTAATCACTGCTGCTGCTGTTTGAGCCTCAGTTCACCAAAAGGCCTGAAGTGCACTGTACACCAACACTGCCTCTCATATCACAGCAAAACGTGACCTCTGTGACATGTACTCGGAAGAGTTTTAGGTAACGAGGGGATTTAAGCTGCTTGGGCAAGTATGTTCATTTTTCCTAGACACTCTAAGTTTATTTTTTCATTCACATTGTGAGAAAGTAAAGAAAAGGGAGTCAAAGCTAAACGTTCTTTTTGCCAATGATACAAAGCTTTGTACCTTTTTTCACTGAGATAATTGGATAGACTGTAGAAAACATGGCTGTTGACTCAGTGACGTCACCCATTGGTTTCTAAAAACATATTATGAAGATCGATTAATTAGAAGTGCTGATTCCTACTGACTTTTGGTTGATCTCAAGTGGCAACCTCCGGTCCATAAATACAAAGCCAATGCCGAGCTGGGAGCTGCAGTTCCTCGAGCGTCCACTTGAGGCTGGCTGCAGAAGCACCGGAAACCACATACACACCCATTCAAAAAGGCGATCTTTACAGCAAAATTAAATATGTTTACAGCCTGGTTCATAAACAGTTTAGTTCTGAATAGCTAATTTCTCCAACACACTGTACGGAGAGTAAAATATATAACAAATTAGTTTAAGGGTCTTAAAGTTACAAGTTTTGCCTAATCAGAGGCACACCTGGCATGACTGTCAAGTGGGCAGCCTGTAGCTGTTAGCAAAGAAGCTAAAGGCCCGCCTCAACTCCACCTCTTTGCCTCATGCTAGGTTATGCAAAAGTTAGGATGAGTCAGCATTTCCAATATGGTGACCATCTCTAGGCTTCAAAACTCTGCTTCAGAAATAAGTGGTTGATATCACAGAGACAACATCCATGTAGTCCATCAGCCACACCCAATCAAACCTTGGCCATAAAATAATCAAAAGGACTGAGTTTAAAGCAATCACCTGTTAAATATAAAGAAATTAAGTACATGGAGAAATAGGTTGTTTCTCATACAAAGCTGTAAACATGTTTATATCTGCTGCAAAAATGTAGACTTTAAAGTCTTCTGCAGACAGCGTCAAGTGGGCACTTCGGGAACTGCATTTTTATGCATTCCATTGGTTTTCATTTCACAACACCAAAGATTGCTGCTTGATTATTTCTTATTCTTCCTACCAACAGCATTTTAATGTTTGCAAAGAGTCCTTGTTAGGTCAAAACAGAATATACAAACACATATGAGTTGCTCAACCAGAGGAGGTGTCATGTCAACCATCTTCATATGCAGTCAAAGCCAAAGGTTGTGACTTAATGACTATGTCCTCTTCTCATTCACAGGAAACTGAAAAATTATGTTAGCTTAATAAAAGAGGTAAAATAAGATGCCTTGCGTTAGATGAGCTGGACTGAATGATTCTCTATCATTTGAAACTGGACAATGACAAAAAGGATGAAGCATGTGGAGTTCTAGTACTCACTGCTGACACACAAAAGAACATGTGACCGGAGAACATTGCGTCCTGTTTGACCTCCTCATTGCTGATTGAATGACGGTTTTATTCTTAATGTTCCTGATGAGCACTCTGCACTTATAATCAGCAGCTGCTCTGATTGGCTGCTGATTGGTCCTCTTGTTTAAATTGCGGTCCTCGTCATCTCCATTGATCACAGGGGGAGGCAGTGATTGAGTCAGAGGGAGTGTCTGAGAAAATCAGCAGTTTCCTGAGTGTTGTCTCTGCTGCACACTGAGGGAGACACAAAGTGCTGTGACGGCAAATATTTATTCACCTTCAGGAGGAGCAGGGACGTGACGCCCCCCTCCTCCTGCTCCACCACAGCCCAACTCCAGCTGAGAGCAAGGACAACATATTAAATGTTGAAACTGAATGTTATTGTTATACGCAAAGAAATTGCTGGTTTTAAACTTGATGCCAGCAACACTTTTCAAACTGTTTGGACAGCAGCATGTTTACCATTGTGCTGCATCCCCTCTTCTTAAAAAAAAACCTGCAAACGTTAGTGAACCCAGGAGACCAGTTTCTGGAGTTTAAAGTGAAATGTTGTTCCATTTTTGCCTGATAGAGGATTTCAGCTGCTCAACAGTTCAGGGTCTCCTTTGTCGCATTTTTTCATTTCATGATGCTCCAAATGTTTTCAATGGGTGACAAGTCAGGACTGTAAGCAGGTCAGTTTAGCACATGGACTCTTCTACCACAGAGCCATGCTGTTGTTATATGTGCAGAATGTGGTTTGGCATTGTCTTGCTGAAATATGTAAGGTCTTCCTGAAGAAGTCATCGTCTGAATGGCAGCGTATGTTGCTCCTAAACCTGTTTATATTGTTCAGCATTAATGGAGCCTTCACAGATGTGTAAGCTACCCATGACATGGACTCTTATGATCCCCATACCATCAGGGATGCTGGCTTTGAACTGTGCGCTGATAACAAGCTGGGTGGTCACAGCATCCATGATTTCCAAAAAGAATGTCAGTTTTGATTCATCAGACCACAGGACAGATTTCCACTCCCCCTCAGTCCATTTTAGAAATATTATTCTGGAATATCTATACTGTGAAAATTAACATATCTACATTAGATCACAGTGAACACCCTGATCACAACCAACCCTGGGATGGTATTGATATTTTGAAAAGGGACATTTAATTTCATAAAAGCAACATAGCATTCTTCAACATGTATCTTGGTCCCTTGCCCTTTACTACATACCTGCTCACAGCTGACTCTCCATTATGTCTCTGTGACTACACCAAATGAGGCTGAATTTCAGAACATCACAGTGGTCCTATACAGCCAAGACATGTGTGAATATCATCGTTTGGTGGATAACTTCATTAGTTGGTGTGTTTTCTCTCTGCCTTCCACGAGTCGCTCCTCATGCATCACAATTAGCAAAGGTCAGACCCTGTAAGACTGTGTTTGATCACCATGGTGGCAGTTATGTGGGGGGAAACATTGTCAAGTGATATGATTCCACAAATCCAGACCATGGAGGGGTCAAATACTGAGAAACATAAGAGTAGCAGGAATGATTTGTTCTCAGCGCAGCAGAGGGTTATCAAAACTGTCAGCACAGAACTCAGAACATATCAGTGGTTAATGAAGCTGGCTGATGATAGAGTCCATGTATGATGGTGGAGTTTTAGTTCATTTTGACTCAGTGCAAACTAGCACGTTTGATCTGAGAGTCTCCAGGTACTGAGAGGAGAAATGTGCCAGGAGTAAATGTATGCAGCATCAGCAGGGGGTGTCAATCCTCTGATTATGGACAAGAGAGGATAACAGTACAAGTGTCTTCAGCATCACACAAACTGTTCTGGTTTCATTCTGGGCAGATGTCTGTCAAACTTTCGCTTTGTCCCTATCCCTGATTTTGTATAAGGACCATATAATATATTCAGTTTGGAGCAGCTGACATTTGTTAACCTGCATGCACGTCCATGTGTCATCATGTTCAGTAAGAGTTTTTGCCAGGTTGCCTAAAGAAACGCCGTGAGCTGCGAGCTTTGCTGTCAAGGATTTTACAGCAAATGCAAGTAAGAGCAGAGCAACGTGTTTGACATGTTAAAGATCCATTGAGGAGAAGGTGTGCTAGAGCTTAAAGTTTAACAGACATCTGGCAATGACATTTTTGGGAGGAGAAATGTAAGTTTTTTTGAGTTGCTGTTAAATTTAGTGAAATTTCATTGTGTTGCACCTTTGTTTGCACATTTTTTGTTTGCTTTTAGAGTGTACCGTCACACCTCCACCCATCGACGGAACTTCATTCTTTATATCATCCCATTATTTACAGTTTGTTTGTTCCCTTCCAGGTATCCTTTATTTTCCGAAGTCTGTGGCATTATCCTAGATAAGATGGAACCCAGCCAATGGGGCGGCTGTGGGTAATTGTGAAGTGAAACTTTGATATTCAGACAGACCTAGTGGGAAGAAGCAATGTTGGAAAATGTCAGAGGCAGACTACATTGTGTGAACGAGGCTTACATGAAGTCTTGAAAAAAGTCAAAATACGTTTGATATATTTAACATGGCTAAATACAGAATCACAGAGTCTGCAGGTAAATTATGTCAATGGATTAACAGAGTGTGGCTACGTTAGCAGAGCTAGCAGCACCAGCATTCAGTCCTCCGTGCAGGTTAACCTCCACATGCCTGTATGTTAACCGTTGCTCCCGGTGGTTTTGACGGTTTACCAGAAACCACTTGAAGTTCTTTATCTCCATTTTCTGAATCAATTCGACCAAACTATGTGTAACCGGCTGATTAGCGCTCATGCCCCACAGCTGGGTGGGAACCAATCACCTGCGGTTACCTGGTTGTTTGCGGGGATAAAATTGAGTGACGGAGCTCCCTTCAGTCTCTGCAGAGCTCCGGGTTGAGAGCAGGTACGAGTCGCGTGTGTTAAGTGTTTTCAACGTCCGTACATGTGAGTAACTTTCACTTTTATTCCAGGACGGTGTTCCTTTCGGGTTGGCTTGATCGTTGTGTGCTGGAAGCTCATATAGTACGCGGTACGAGCGTGAGGTAGTGACGTGATCGGGTCGCGGACGGCCGAGGTAAACCTCAACTGGTTTTTGTTTGTCTTAATATGCCGTGTGGTGGTTGTTGTATGTAAGTGGTTAACGTTCATGTATCTTGTTGCAGATTGCCACTTTTGCCTTGTCTTTTAGTGTCTTTTTTGTCTCTTTTTGTCTTGATTTAAAGACTCTGCTCAGTAACAGTGTTAAAGTAATTGTTGTGTTTTAAAAACTACTTTGTCTAAATTAAATAAAGCTTGTGTATATATATTTTTCTTAAACCATGCCTTTGTATTCATTTGTGAACGCACCTGTGTATTGTTAAAGGGGAAACCCTCTGTTAAAGGGTCGGTAACTAAAAATAAGGATATTGTTAAAACTCTTTGGGTGAAAGTCCCAAGGTGGCGTTGTTGGTATTTTATCTAAATCCAGAAATCCCTTTCCAGCCCTAGCTTGGTTACATATGCAGCGCTGCGAGATACAAACAAGCGGCAACCTCCAGCTGCAAGAATTGAAGCCAATGGGGAAGTGTTAAAGACTGCAGTTTTTCGAGTGTCCACTTGAGGCTGGCTCTGGAAGTACCGGAAACCACATACACACAAATAAAATAAAAAAAGCCGATCTTTACAGCAGAAATAAACATGTTTACAGCCTGGTTCAAAAAACTGAGTGTAATCTGGGTTGCTTATTTCTCGATTGGCACACACTGTACAGGTGTCAATTTTTCTCATTATGCAGCAGTGTCGAAGATATTCAGATTACAAGTTTTTCATTACGAGAAGCCCAGCTGACTTGATTGACAGGCGGGAACACTGTAGCTGTTGGCTAGGAGGCTCAAAGCCCGCCTCTTTACCTCACACTAGCTTGACAGAAGTTAGGTTGAGCCAACATTTCTAATGTGTTTCCCGCTGACGATTGGCCTCAAAACAACGCTTCAGAAACAGATGGGTGACGTCATGGACACTATGTCCATTATTTATACATGTGTCTGTGGATGCAAACTGTCATCTGTGCTTGTTTTCAGCTAGATAGTAGCCATTATCAACCAGACCTACAGCTCCACCTAGTGGCTGGTTGCTGCACTACAGTTCAGACACTGTATATGCTGACATTTCAAACCTACATTAATAAAAATGTTAATAATTTGTGGTTAATAAAATGTTGGTGAATTGAACTGACGAACAGGTTTTGTGTCAAACTGTTCCAAAAATCCTGGACTTGATTTTTAACCTCTGAAAGGAATGTTATTCTTTTGTCTTTATTTCCCCTATTCAAGGTGAATGTACGATGTTTGTGGTGTTTGTTGAGTGTCTATGCTGCTGTCTTGTAAATTAAATTTTTCCGGGGACAGATTTGGCCTTGTGGTTGGGTCGCCACCAATGTGGCGGGCGGCCCAGGTTCGACTGGGGCATGTGGCCCCTTTCCAGAATGTCATTCCCCTGCTCTCTCTCCTAGTTTCCTGCCCTATCCACTGTCCTCTCCTCTCTAGAAAAATATAAAGGTCTGTGCCCAAAAATATAACTTTTAAATATAATTTCCCCAGAAACTCTGTAAGGTTGACTTTCAAAAAGAAACTGATTTACAAACTCCAGTATTGTTAGGCTACAAACCTGATACAGGTTATTGTATGAAGGAAAGCTGTGCAGGCCCCCCTTAAATTGAGTAAGTTGTTTAATAAATGAGATTTCTAACGAACAGGATGAGACAGTTCGGCGGGCGGGAGCACTGGAGGATGTCGTGGACGTGAAAAATTGATTATATCCAGGCGAATGTTTCACAGAGTGTCGAAAAAGCAAATTGTGGTAATTACTTCTGCTTCAAACGGTGACAGATCAATGCAAATATAAACTGATGTAATTTCATCAGAGGTGTCTGCCATGTTAATTTGATTTACACAACGTCTGAATGGCTCCACTGCTTTTTGATGGAGCACATTAATACACACTCTCACACACACACTCTTAAGGTGAGGAAGAGGAGCACACACACTAGTCGACACTAATGACTTTTTTCGTTGGGACTGTGACATAATTCCTCTGGGGAATTGTGGGAAGTGAAGTGCGTCCCAGTGGACCTATAGTGCAGGAGGAAGAGACACCGCTGGTGCCATTATTGATGCCCTTTGAGTCCCATGATCCTTTGCTGGTGATTCAATCCCATCCTTAATGCAATCCTATTGTTTAAAATTGTGTAAATGGTTCTCAACAGCCTGTTATAGTTGTCCTTTAATATATTACTGACATTAATATCTATGTGTAATGGTTTTATGAGTTATTAACAGGTTGTAAACCATTACTTCACATCACCTTAAAGGTCTATTTCACCATGTAAAAGATAACGTACAGCAAGCAGGTGTATGATTTACATGACTACTAAGCTTATTACCCAGCTACCAAGTAAAGAGATAAACAGTTTGACAAATATACTGAGATTTTATTAAAAACACTCCCTTGATTGTCTGTGCGATTGTATGATAATGTTCCATATTGTGATTGGCTGTACACCCGAGAGTTTACAGATGTAGTTTTTATGGTCTGTATTAAAAAAAAGTCATTAGTCAAAGAATAAAGATCATAAATAAAAAGTTTTAGCAGCTTTCTTACTATGTGAATCATGAATGTTTCTAATGTTCTATTCAGTTCCCTGCACAAAAGCTATTTCAATCGGACAACTCACGTTACTTTAAGTAACCTCATTAGTCTTTGCAGATTTATTTTTGAGTAGTAATGAGATAGGACTAACCAGGAGGCAAAGCAGAGGAAAAGACAGGAAGACTTGCAGCTTAAATAGACCGGCAAATGAGAGGATGTTGAGATCAGCTTAAAGAGAGGATGACATGTCAGTATGAATCAGTGCAGCTCGAGTTGTCTGCCTGAACTAGCTTGCAGGCGGCGTTTCATAAATAAAGGTTTGGAGTGACTGAATTTGGCGCCATTGAATATGATGAAAACAATAAAAAATTCTTACCACAAAAAAATAAGAATCCTTAAACAGTATTTTTGGAAGTCAGACCAGGGTCCAGCGCCTGCTAAGACAGTGTAGGTTCCAGATGACCTTGGGGGGCAGGTCGGCTATCAACATATAGTTAATCATACTGTTTAACGTCACTGCTGTTCAGCCAATCATCATACTGTGTCACATCACAAACAGGACCATGAGCTGATTTGACCATGTCTGTAGAATTGGATGCTGCAGTTTCAAGATTGCAATTCTGAGACCACATTTAGGGTAAATATTTATTGTGTAATCTCCCTCTCTGCCTCTATCTCTCTGCCATTCTCTCTGCTCAGCTGCTTTGGCATCTGTGTGCAAATGAAGCACCAGTTTTTAATGTAAAGTAGTTTATTTTCTAAAACGAGCAACTCCCCAAAACACCTGGCAGCATCATCTGAAATGGAAAAAAGTACACAAAAGTTACATTCATGCAGGTTTTAAGTCCAAAACGTTACTTAACAAATAACATTATGGTACGAGTGATGTCTTTCACTACAAACTCTCCTACTCTTTGTCTCTTACTCTCTCTCTCTGATTGTGTCTGTGTACAAAACTATATTTTTGGCCTGACTGTAAATGGTCTTGTTTTTATGGGTAAATAAAATTACTTTCAAAAAAAGCTTAATCCCCAAAACCAGCCCTGAAAAAGGTAAGTGAAGCATGATAACATTTGTTTTATGTACAGTCGTTCTCATAAGTTTACCCTGGCAGAATTTAGGATTTCTTGGGTAGTTCATGTTGTCATCATGATATAAAAAGAGTAAACACAGTTGTTAGACAATAAATGGCTTCACTCAACCACTAACCATGAGTGAAAAAAAAAGTTTTTCTCATAACATTAATTTTCTCTGAAAAAAAAACAAAAAAAATCACAAATTCTGCCAGGGTATGTAAACTTATGATCACAACTGTATGTTAATACAAATCTACAAGAGATCAAACCTCTTCACATTTTTCTGTTGAAAAATAGACACAGATGACTTTCATGAAGCCAAGACATTTAAATCAAATACAATTTGTGGCCTTATTTTGGATAAAACTTATGTAAGACCAGGCTGACAGCAGCACCTCATGAAGCCAACACTCTCCCTGTGCTGTGTTGGTCATATCGTTGTTCTCTACTGAGAATCTTGTGTCAATCTTGTCACAAAATGCTTTGTTGTCATGTGTTTGCTCTTTCACATTTTCATCACCTCTTTAGATTTTAAAAATCTATAATTGCAGCAGGCCGGTCTTTAAAGAACCATCTTCGTCACGTGCTCTAACACAGTTAGCCTCCTCTCTGCAGAGCAGAATGTAATCATCATCTATACAATAAATTAAAGAAGCTATTACTCCTCTGCAAACATGCAATGTAACATTAAACACTGCTGCTGTTCAGGAGAGAGCCTAATTATCATGTCTGTGTTCAGGCCTCCAGGGAGGATGGAGACACTTTACTGTCTGCTACGTCACACACTGAGGGAGGAGCAGACAGGAGGGAGGAAGAGGAGGATGTAATGTTGAAAAATGTACTGTATACTGACTCCTTTCTGTTGATGCCCTCCAATATCCTTAATTATGAGTTTTCACTTCAACCCCCTGATATTCAAAGATATTCTCTTTTGTTTCTTGAAGCTGAGTCTAACCCTGCAGTCATTAGGAATGTATGGCGGCATAGCCCTGCCGAATCTTGCAGGAACAAATGAATTTTCATGCGTGGGCCCAAGAGATTCCCCAGGGAGGATGTTGAAAAGCTGTGCATGCAAATACAACAGCAATGCATGCAACTTTGTAGCCCAGGTGAAAATTATGTTTCGCGAAACACTGATTAGTTTGATACCAGGTAAATGCATTTTTTTTTTTTCAAGAATTAAATACTCAGGCACACAATCACTATGTAGAGACAACAGGGACTCACACAACACTTCAATGTGTGCACTTCAGGTATTGTAAATAAATATAAACACTCCATGGGACACCAAATAGTGAACTTGTACCGGGGCAGGCACTGCTAGCAGCGAGCACTGGAATCGTTGGAGTGTCTGTCTTCGACCATAATGCTGTGTTTCTGTGTGTCTCCTAATTGGAACTAAAAAAACAACACATAGTCTGATGTTCAGAAAAGTAAAGCTTGAAAACATTTATAGGCACTCCTCTTACTCAGTAAAACAAACTGTCAGTGATTCAACACAATCCAAAATGTTGGAAGCATCTATAAAACACTAAACGACTGACAAGTTTAGACCTCGACTCCTATTCATAATGTAGAAGCTTGTTGAATGCCTGCATGCACAGATTATATTTGTATCTGTTAATCTGTGTACATGTGCGATACTTTGATAGAATCAGTCAGTATCAAACATGTTTTTCAATCATTGCTTCTGTTTCTCTCAGCTTGTGATCACATGACCACCATGCACTGCCTCTGTATGTAAACGCTGCCTTCAAACACCACCTGAGCTCCAGGATCTGGGTCGATGGGTAAATCATGGATGTGCATGTGCTGCCAGCAGGTTGATTGTCTGAATCAGATTAATACAAGTCAAACATAAACAGCATGTGCACAGCTGAGTGGTCATTTTAAATCTCTGTGTCCTGAACGAGGGCCAAATAAACAACCGTCCTGCAGGCCAGCGCTCTGAATCTCAAATGAAGTTGTCCTTCTGCCTGCCAAGAGATGCTTAACTTAATAAAAAAAGACCTGCCAGGAAACATTTACACTTGTCAAAACAATGTATTTTTATGGCAATACATCTCCTACTTACTGGATGAAAAAGTTCAACATTTTGTGCTTTCTTGGCATCTGATTTCTTTAACTTTCTTTCATGTATGACAGGTTTGGATGAATTCAGAGCAGGGTTTCTGTGCAGAGCTGGGGTCAAAACAGAGCTAGCCTAGCTTAGCATAAAAACCGGGAGCAGGAGGAATCAGATATCCTGCCTTTGGGTGGTTTTTGGAGATAAGCAGTTTGTTGCGGTGTAAGTCTGAAGTCTTTGTTTAAAGATTGTCTGTCTAAATCGAACTTTAGCAGGAGATGCTGCACATGACTGCTGTGTGTATGAACCAAATGTTGTAAACCAAAAAAGCCTTTAAGAGCATGACCCCCCCAAAAACATTCAATTGTCCCCCTGATACCGTTTGTGTAGGGATTAACTCTCTAAGACCTGTTCATATGATTAACAGTTTTGAAATTTTTATTGCTATGTGGAATTATTTTGAACAAACGGGGCTTTATCTTTGAAGAGGGGGCAGTTTCTGCATTTGAGTTGTGGGGCTGCAGGAGCTCAGTCTGCCAGGGACTTGACTTGGGATTCTGCGAGGATAGTGGCACAACAATACTGATGAGTCACACAAGCCAACTACATGGCTCCTTACGTCCTCCACAGCCTGAGATATATGGAGGCAGATGGGCAGTAAGAGCCAGCATATCACTGGGGGTTATGAAGAGGGTACCTCTCTTCACAGATTGTTCACTAACATGGAATGTCCACCAGATCCGTGTCCGGTCCGTCTCCGATCCACTGCAGTCCAGCTCCGTGCTCTCGTCCGTCAACAGTCACAGGTTGCTTTTTCGGAACATAGCACGGAGCAGGACCGCCAGACAGCTGGAGTCATGTGACTGAGGTTGTCCCGCTGTAAAAACTGAATCGAGGCTTCTCCTCCTCCTCTCCTCATCCATATTGTCTTTCTGGTCCTCTGAGGACCTCTGACGTGTTGACTCCAGGCCTGGCTCTGCTCATCATGATGGTTTGTTGTTGTAGTTAAGTGAAATACGATCTGGTGATAAAAAGTGTTTTATTCTGAAAATGAACCAATATTTTCATTTTGTTTTGGTGCCTGGCTTCCTGTCCAGCTTGATCTGCTCTGTTGAGATTGATGCGTCTCTGATCCGGGCTCCGGATAGCCGGATCAGAGACGCAGCCGAAATGCAATGTAGTGGATCCAGTTGGAGTTAACACATTGACTAGATCGGATCTGAGACGGACTGGACACGGATCCGGTGGAATTTAGCCTGCGACACCTCAGAGAGGCTAAATAGTTAGCTCTAGTGTCCCAATGCCACCCCCTTCCATGCCAGCTCCCACTGTCCATCATATTCACAAGCACAAGCTCCAGGTAGTGATAACACCAATAAAACAAAAAATATTTCATACAAGTAGACCAATAAAACAAGATTCAGACTTCAAATCTGATCAACCTGTCCTCTTTAGTCTTGGGAGCCTCCTCTGCAGCTGATCCCATCTTCTTCTTTTAAATCTATTTCTGTATTTTGATTAGTGTGAAGTTTGTCCTTGCCACTGTAACTTGCTAAATGCTGCAAAGTGCTCTGCTCATGGTGGATTAAGATGAGATCAGACTGAGTCCTGTCTGTAAGATGGGACTGGATCTTATCCTGTCTTGATGTTGGGTCTTTGTTAAAAGAACATAGTAGGTCTAGACCTGCTCTGTTTGTTAAGAGTCTTCAGATAACATTTGTTGTGGTTTGGTGCTATATACATAAAGATTGATTGATTGATTTTACTACCACACAAAAAAATGTGTCTCCAAATAAAGCCAACAGGTCGAAGTGAAGCAATTTGAAAAATACTATCAACCCAACCAGAATGTTATGTCCTTAGACAGACACATGCATCTGAAGGACACTCCTTAGGAGACATCAAAGTACACATCCAGGGAAGAGAGGACTACTGGCTTAAAAGAGGTGTTAAGGAAGCCATCAATGTAAAGCTATCTGTGTATAGTGGGGATTTACTTTCTCTGTGCAGCCAGCTGTTCTCAGCTGCCATTGGGCAACAGGCAAATTACACCTTGAGCAGGTCCACAGTCCATCCATCCATGCACACACGCACTCCTCAATCTTGAGTCACCAACTAAACTCACAAGCATGTTTTTGGACTGTGGAGTAACCAGAGAGAACCCACACATGCATATGAGAACATGCAAATTCCACACAGAGGTTCCATCTGAGACCGGTTCCTGTTGTGCATTAAAAAATGTCCCATTGGTAGAAAAAAATGCTT
Organism: Notolabrus celidotus; assembly: GCF_009762535.1. Lineage (NCBI taxonomy): Eukaryota > Metazoa > Chordata > Actinopteri > Labriformes > Labridae > Notolabrus > Notolabrus celidotus. The sequence continues at coordinate 8,230,968 of NC_048287.1, read as the reverse complement.
CTTTTTTTAATAAAACTGTCTTCAGGATCCTCTGTGTCTTAAAGTTTTGTCTTATTTTCTGTACTGTACATGAATATGCAAACCCTTCTTACAGCCCTGAGAAATAATCTTTTGCAGAATTCATTAAAGTATCACAAAACTTTGAGTGTAATCTGTAAGATTACATCCAAAATGTGACTAATAACATCAGTTCTGCGTTGTGTAGTTCAGGCTGCAGCCTTTAGGAGGGCGATGGTGAGGTTTGTAATTGGTTCTCTGGTTGCCGCCTGCTTGAATCCTCTCAGTCTCTGTAGGTCTGCAGAGAGAGGAGTGGTCTGCAGCTCCCCTTCCCAAGCTGCAGGAGAAAAACATGGCTGACCCACATTCGAGGAATATAAGCTCCTGGAACAGAAGCTGAATAATACATTCTTTGTCATAAACACATGCAGGGACACACACACAACTACACGACAAGTCCTCACCTATAGAAAGTGGAGTTACTGGTGCAGATCAGAGATGAAATTGAAATTCATATCAGCTCTTTTTATCTCTTATCACTTCTTCGACACCTTCTTCCAGCTCTCTTCACGCCTGCGTTCCCCTGCCGCCCGTCCTGTTTCCCGCCGCTGCTCTCAGCACACCATGGCTGGTGTCACAGCGAGCTGAGCGCCAGTTAAGAGCGTGACATTTCTAATAAAGCAGCCAGAGAAACCAGGAACATCAATTACCTGTGTTTACAGCAAGCAGAAACAAGAGGCCTCTATTAACCCCGCTGTGTTCTCACAGCCGGCCCATTTCGCAGCATGCTTTGCAGAGACTGAGAGGTAATATCTTGGTAAAAGGCTACCAGACAGAAGCCATACACCCAGGAAATAGATGACTCATGTTGTCTTTTAGCATACCTTATTGATTTAAATTAAATACAAGGGTTTTATGCCAGTAAAAAAGTGTGCTAGAACTGAAATACAGTTTAATAAACTACCTCTGCTTTTGTTTCTGTCTTACTTTTCTTTATTGCTGTGGATAATAAACCAAAAGCCCAACTCAGCTCCGGGCAAAGTTTTGTAAATATTGTTGACTGTCTCTGTCAAAAAGCAAACTCTCTAAATCAAATGTTTAAGACAAAAAAGTCAACTTTCCCCACTGAGAATGGCTTCAGTAGATGTGAATCTATTCTAACTGTCACAAAGAGGATGAAATCAACCCTCACTGGATACAAATAAAAGTTAACTTATTTTTTTCCCTTGGGTACAAAAAATCAAAGGTTGAATACTTCTTGCTAAAGTTGCTTCAAAGCTACCAAACTCACTGGATGAAAATGATTGACTGCTCAATCAGTGAGTTTGTTTGAGTTATCAGGCGATCATATAGACAATAGAGAATGATGAATGACATGATAGCTCCTGAAAGTGAGGCCAAAACATTTAGAGCTCCCCCTACTGACAGGTTGTAGTATAGGTCATAAAGCCTGTCTCCCCCATGTTAATAGATGGGATATGGGTCAAACTATAACATCTAAATACAGGTCAAATAAATGTTTCTCAAACATGGTTTCTGTCATAGTTAGTTCTGACCATGTTGATTTATGTCACAGTGTTCATTTTCCTGACAATTACATTTTGAAGAAGTTATTCAATTTAAAAAAGATGATTAATTGACAGCTCTGTTGACCAATGAGGCTCCTGCAGTGCTGTGTGCACCGGATTATCATAGTAGAGGAGGAGCGGTGAGAGGAAATGTAACATACACGAACACAAGAGTCATTGAACTTTCCATAACTGTGAGTGTCTGCTTCAAACCCACACAAGAATCTGTTCTGCTGTGGATTGGACCCACCTAGGGGAGTGACACAGCTTTAGCAACAAGGTAAAGGTGGGTTTGGGTTAGAAGAAGGGGTGGGATGTTAATCCCCTGGCTCCAGCATGATGTCAAGATGCCAGTTGAGGGCGCATCAACAATAAAGCCATCACACACAGATTATGCACCAGACACCCACTCTGCTCATTTTGCAGAGGGCTCCCATCTGGTCGTGGATATTGATCCCTGGCCTCGAGAAGAGCACAGTTAGGCGGGAGCCCTGTCCCCGCTGCCATCGCACTTCTAAAAAGAATACCCCAGCAGCTGTTGTATTATGCGTACTTATGCGAGATACATGGATAGTTGTGTACTGTATTGATGTCTTTCAGGTATATTTTCTACGTATGTTTTACCCAAGAAGCAACCTCCAGTCTCAAAATATAAAGCCCATACGGAAGTGTTATAAACTGCAATTCATTGAGTGTCCGCTTGAGGCTGGCTGCAGAAACACAGGAAAGCACATACACACCCATTCAAAAAAGACGATCTTGACAGCAGAAACAAACATGTTTACAGCCTGGTTCAAAAAACAGTTTAGGTCTAAGTATCTAATTTCTCTATCAGCACACACTGTACGGGGGTGAGGTTTTTTTTTTAGAACTCATTATTTTTAAAGATATTAACTTAACTGCAGTTTTGGATAATTAGAAGCACTTCTAACTTGATTGACTGGTGGCCACCTGTAGATGCTAGGGAGAAGGCTAAAGGCCCGCCTCAACTCCACCTCTTTGCCTCCTGCTAGGTTGACCGAAGTTTATGTTGAGTCAGCATTTGCAACATGTCAACCACAGATGAAAGGCTTCAAAACTCTACTTCAGAAATAAATGGGTGACGTCATGGAGACTGCATCCATGTTTCATACAGTCTATGAGGCGACTGTTCTAAAATAAATAAAAATATAGAATGTTTCCTTGTTTGGAGAAAAAACAAGTAGAGTACACAACATTTAAAGTAGAAATCACATGAAGATATAAATTGAAAAACAAAGTGGGTCGACCTTCATCCACTGGAACGAGTGGGCACAGGAATCTTTGAGAGTATTGATGCTGTTATTCCAGTAATTTTTAAATCACAGCACAAACTTTGTGTATGAAGTTGGATCCCTTCAGACCACACAGTTGAACCTTTTAACTCCTCCAGCTGAGGTGAAGAAGGGGTTTCCGTTTGCCCCAATTTCAGAGTGTTTTCCTCACTCACTCCTCGGTGTGTTAGAATTCCTGAAATGAAAAACTTGGTCTACTTCTTCCTCTTCATGACCTGGATTTTATGTCTCACGGTGAAGTCCGATGGGTGTAAGAGCCGTCATAAAGCCCACCAAATCTGTTGACCCATTTATTTTATAGACCTTACATTATTGTTCAGGTAGAAATAGGCCATATGAAGAACATCTGTATTAACGGCATGGTATCGATGTCAGTGTTATGGTTTTTTGGAGAGTACATGAAAATGAATTAACAGCATAAAGCCTCTGGAAGGTTTTCATCAGCAGATTTGCAAAAGCACGGTTTGGAAATATTGGATTGGATGAGGCTATAAATATAATGTAATCTCAGCTCCCCATGCTGACATATTGTGACACTGATATTGACATTATGCTGAGCTGATTTTATTAATCTGAAGCAGCCCAGCCTCGTTCTGGTGCAGGAGAAAGCTCCCAGGGGTGAGGATGGAAATGTGAGAGGAGTCCGTGTTGACCGCAGGCGTCCTGGCTTTGACTTTGAAGGAATCTGAAGAAGCTGGATTTAAAATCTCAACTCTGCAGAATGAGAAATAAACATGGATTTTTTTTTCTGTGTGCATGGCTTCACCAGGCAGCCAGTTGCCATGCCCGAGGGTAGTAACCATGAAAACCCTCATATTGTGCACTTTGCCAATTCGGTAACTCTGTGAAGTGGAATCATTCGGTGCTGAGCTCGTGATTGGTGTGGAGAAGCATGACAGGCAGAGGGGAGGATGCACCAGACCTGGAGGTTCTTGTCTCTAGGAAGGAATGCGGCTGTACAGCGCTCATTGGCAGAGCCCTGAAGATCCTGGGGGGTCGCGGGGAGTGCAGCGAGGGGGTTCGGGTGTTGGGGGATGGGGGAAAAGAGGCGTGGGGAAAGCATGTGGGGGAAAGATGAAAAAAACAAGCTCGTGTGGTTCCTTCAACCTCGTTACTGCTAATAACCCATCAACTGTAATTAACGCTGCCACTTTGTTGCTCTGCTTTAAACTTCTGTCACTGTGGTCTCTGCAGACTCGCCCTCATTAATACGCGGCTGCAAAGTCAGGAAGAAAATCCTCGCTCGATATGCACTTTATGAATATTTCCCAGTAAGAACATATCAGTGGAGACGGCTTCATTTCTGTGTCTCAATCCTGGAAACCTTGATGTTTGCTTTCCATGTGCAACTGAGAGGAATAAACTGTGAAGGGTTGAGTGTCTGCAGAAACATTATTACATTTGTTTTGTTTTTTTTCAATCAGACATTTTGTGTTACGTACTTCATTTTGACTCTTGATTCTGCTCATTACATCACAACAGTCAAGAGCAATGCTGTTATTAATTGATAAGAGACTGTTAACATGAAAAACAGACCACTGCTACGGATACGGCTGAACCACAGATCCTCGAGGGCTAACTGTAATCACATCAATCTGCAGAGAGAAGGTTGATTTGACATCTGTTACTTTTTAGGGGGAATAAAGAAAACCTGATGAACAAAATGGAGGAGGCGATCAACTGTGAATATGATTGTCTTGCTTCATAACACAATAATTTACAGTAAAATGAAATAATTCATGTACTAACACTGTATTTGCGTTACTTCCAGTGATCAGTCAGCTGCAGAACAGTAACCATCTGGACAATACTTGAAATTAAGAAAACAGCACTTTCAAAGCGTGGTGCAGGTTCAACCAAAAACACTTGAAGTTACCTTTCTGCTGCTTTTTATTCCATCAATATGTAGAAAAACGTATTACACAAGTTATTTTGTGGTAGTTCGTCAAGAATGTCTACTTGAATGTAAACTTGTCAGATAATTTGAAATACTTAGATGAAAGTAGTTTGCTATTTTTTACAGTAAGTCTGGTAGTCTGTTAACATCTGCCAGCCTTCATAAAAAATGCATTCTTTGATTTTATGGTTTCTTTCTGCGTGTCTATTGGTCTATATTTGGTCACACACTTTCTGGTTGCAGGTCCAAACAGGTGTCTCCCTGTATCCTTTAAGTTTCCCTGCCAGCTGACCTGAAGCTTCCCTCCCATTCGCTGCCTTCAGTTATGCCTGGTGAAAAATGGCTCTCCACGCAGCTCCCTGTGTATCCCTGTTCTCTGACCGCCGGTATGACAACTTCAAGCACACCCACAGAAAATTCAGTCGCTTCTTTGAGAAATGACCCTTTCACAGAGCGTAGTCTCAAAGAAATAAAGAGGATGAAGGAGCTTGTACTGGACCAATGTGGAATGGAAAATTTCCGAGACAGAAAGTGTACTGGAAGATTACCAGACATCACTGTTTCCTATCTTTGTTGTACATGTTCGTGTGTTAGTGAAAGTTTGGCCTTGGGTATAGATGTGGGAAAGAATATTGTTTCTCACACTCTCAAGACAGGTGCACCCATAGATGGGCTGGATCATTTAACTCCTCCTTTGTTGTTTTTCCTATTTTGTATATAATATCTATGCACATTCTCTATTTTGTCACTTACCTTCTAAAGACCTGACACTCTGGTGAAGGTTTGACCTTTCTTGCAAGAAATAAATCATTGAAAGACAAACTCTGCTGATCAAGACACTCTTATTACAGATATTCACTCTCCACTGGATCAAGGGATTTGTTAATTTCCAATACACCAACCTGATTTACAGATTCAGTAGGAGACTGAGGATGAGCTTCCATGCTTCTCCTGTTCCTCCTATGGGAAACAGAGTCGGCTAACTGGGTGTGGTGAAAGTAATGACCATTACTGCTTTCCCTGATGCTGTTTCAAAGAGTTGGCACTGAAGCTTTGTGGACAATGAGGGGGGTACAAAACTTTAAAAACTTCTGTGAAAAAAAACAAACAGTATCAAGACAACATTTTATCTCACCTTTTACTATACATGTGAAGTACCTCATCGGTGAGTTCTCCTAACAACTGCAAAACCCCAAATATATCAGCCACCACTTATGTCTAATAATGAATGCAATTTGATTTACTATTAGGGCTGTCAATGTTAACAAGTTTTAAGTAATTAATTATATATTTATTGATTTATTTTGGCACACCATGGTTAAACCACCATAATGGAAAATAACATCACCACATATCGCTTTAAAGAAAGCTCAGCTGGGGCACTAGTGGCCTAGCGGTCTAAACGCAACAATTACAGAGGCTACAGTCCTCGTCGAAGGGGGCGCAACCATTTCCTGCATGTCTTCCCCCCCGCTCTCTACCTATCGAATAAAGGTGAAAAAGCTCCCAAAAATACAACTTTAAAGACAGCTCAGCTGACAAGTCAAAGTAACTTACACGTTGTGTCAAGTAGAATCAAATATCACTGAAGTACTTTGACTTTGAGCTACCAACTATGAGCTAAGCATGCAGGTGCAGCTAATCAGACTGATGTCAGCACCCTGTAGAGACTCACTGCACAACTCTAAACAACGCCAACCAATGATCAGAACCATGGACAGCAGCCGTACACACATTTATCTACACTCATCTCACAGCCTGCCTGAAACCATCACAGCCTGATGATTTTAAACTCCAAGACATCTAAAACCAGCAGGACAACAATTAGCTTACACTGTATGTTGACAAGTGTATAAAACACAGCCTGGAGCTATTCATATTCCCACGCAATACAGATGCCAGCCCCTGACACAGTTACATGCAGATCCTGTAACTCCAAATATGTGATGTAACAATTATTGCTGTAAATTCAAACTCAATCCCACTCTGTAACAAAGACAAACCTGTACTCATCAATTACCAGTTCATCCTGCAGATTGTTGTGGAATTCTCGTAGTCTCATATACATATGTAAGAATGTTTAACACTTATATCTTTCCAGTCCAAGTGTCAGGGGCAGAGTAACTTTTCTTTCTGTATTAATCAAGGTCCTTCTCCCTGCTCCTGTCCCTTATCTATGTATTTTGATAGACGTAGTGGCTCCACACTAGAGCACTGCTCTTCTTCTAGCTGTTGTGTTACTTGTAGTCCAAACATGGGTATCTAACTTTACTGTCATCTTTGGGGTTAAATACCAAGCCTGAGGAATCTTTTGACAGAATTGACTTTGCATTGCACTGCACTCTTCTGCCTATGTTATTTATCCTAAATCAAGTTCTATATAAACAATTTCAACATAAGCCGTCAGAGTCTCTTGAGTCTGAGTTTAGAAAGTATGTAGTTAAGTAACCCTTAAATAATCACAAGTACAGTAAAATGACTCAAGACCACCTTCAGTGTGCTGGCTAGAAATACATCTCAAGACATTATGGAACATACAAAGTAATTGTCTAGTTGGTAGATCCATACATGACCCCTCACCAGACCTTAACATAAAAGGTGTCCATCAACATGGGCCCTCTCAAAGGTGTATGCCCGGTGCAACCACAGCTGTATCAACTTTAAAACGACAGTGCTCCAACTATGAGTCATGGCTCCAGAGCAAACTGGTTCAGCAGGGCTGCTTTTATTTCAATAATAAATCTAATAGGCAAGATCATTGAGCATATTTCACTGCATTCATCTGATTCCTAAATCAAGACACTGCTAAGACTGCTTTACTTTTAATAAAGAATCCAAACTGATTTGAAATGCAAAATAATGGGAATTCAAACATGCAATTGAAAACCTGATAAATCAAGATTAACTGCAGAAATTCTGAGATTAATCACAAGTTTAAAAAATTATCTTTTGACAGTCTTCTTTATAATGTATGCTGCATTGGCTATAAAAGGAAGCTATCTTTTAATATTGGACCACACAGTTCTCATTATTGTTAAATCCCTCTTCAACATGAGGTAGTTGATTCATTTCTGACTCTGGGAGGATAAGTGCACTCCGTATATTCCTTAAAATGACAGTGTGAAAAAGAGGCGGCGTGTGGTTGCATGAGGATGACTCATTGTTCAGATCACTGGCAGTATTTCCTCCTCGTGCAGGGGAGCTTCACAACCACCATCCATGAAATCTGTGCTCTGTTTTATGTGAAGCCACTGGCTGGCATTTTATCAGACACTCCTCACAGAATCTGAGTCTAAAGCCTTTTGCACATATGCACTCTGCCCCCGAGATTTTCCAAAGTCGCTTGTTCACACATGTCCCGCACAGTGTGAGGTCTTCCCTGTCGGATGAGAGGGGGATGAGGAGTCTTGGATGGAAACAATGTAGTAGAGCTTAACAGACAGATGTGCAGACCTGTAGTGTGTCCCTCTTTCAGTTTTGCACCATAAACGTTGTCAACCTGAATTTTCCTGAATATTTCCTGCAGCTTTCTCACATTCACTCATTCTAACTATTTATGGAAACTTTTACCCGGGGCTTACAGGAGGAAGTCTGGGTAAATTTGGGCTGAAAATTATAAGCTGGATGCAGAGCACAAATCTCAAAATCATTCAGTAAAGACTTATCCAAAGGTAATGACCAGCCTTTCCTTAAATGTCTGTACAAAGAAAAACTTAATTGCACTCATCACCTGATCCATTTACACCTCCCTCTCTCTTGAGTCCTTGGGATGCATCTGATCTAAATTCAGTCAGATCCTCTGCTGTGTGTCCCAGAGAGCCAACAGATGGTGAGTCACACACAAGCCCAGCCCTGCCTTTACAACATCATCATCTTCTGCTACAAATTCCTCTGGGGATCGGAGACCGGACGCCAGTGCTGTGTGTTCAGTTGCAAACCGCCCTGCTAATGGTGTTAATTTGCTTTGGAAGAATTGAATTAGCGTCCCGATGGATGCTCCAGTCGAGGCGACATGCAGCAGGCCGTGATGAGAGGCCTCTTCACCCACGCTGCTGTGTGTGACAGGGCTGTTTGTACAATTACAAATCAATCAATCATCCCCAGCATGTGGAAGATGAGATAAGGAGAATGCATTAGTGTACAGCGCATCATGTTCTCGCAGTGACACAGGAGTACATGTTGGCAGCAGGGCTCACTTTGTTATTAGAGGTTATTTGGGATAGTAAAAATGTTTCTGTTGTCACAGCTAATTCCATTTCACCTTTAACCCTAATCCCAGCTGTCAGTGGCAGTGTCAGCAGGGAGCAGGAAAACAAGAGATTGGAAGTAATGGCAGACAGCTCAGACAGCGGGACTGTACACAGCAGAGAAGACAAATAATAGACAAACAAATCCCACAAGGAGTAAACAAAGAGGCAAGGTCAGGGAATAAACAGGTGGTAGAAAAACCCGGAGGACCAGCCCTAGAAAACCCCATTGGATGTATTAGGGATAAAGTGAACCCCACTGAGACATGGGATGCTATAAAATAGACACACATGGGCAGACATGGGTGAGGCTTGTCAAGGATAGGGCAGGTAGTCGCTTTGGATTTAAGAGGACTTTACAGCAGAGGGAATCACCGGGTCTGGTCCAGATGGAGAAAAACATACTGAAAGCTTTTAAAGATGGACGATGTGTCTCAAATTCCTTCTGTTGTACAAAAGTGAAACCAAAATTTACTTTATTTTAGTCTTGTGTGGGCTTGAAGCAGACAACCAGAGTTACACAGTCACAAACTTCTCATGTTTGACTTTTCAGGTCTTTTTTCTTAAAGTTCCTTTTGTTTGGAACAAGCAGCAACCTTCGACCACGAGAACTGAAGCCAATTCTCGTGGCTGGGTGAATTTTTTCATAACACGGCAGTTTCAAAGATATTAACGTTGTGAGTTTTCAATAATTAGAGGCACAGCTGACTTTACTGACAGGCAGGGACACTGTAGCTGTTGGCTGGGGGGCTCAAGCCCACCTCTTTACCTCACACTAGCTCGACAAGAGTTAGGTTGAGTTCAACATGTCCAATATGACACCTGTTGACAATTGGCTTCAAAACAGCGCTTCAGAAACAGATGAGTGACATCACGGATACTACGTCCAATAATTATACAGTCTATTGTTTGGCATCGACTCAGTCGTTGGAGTTTTCTTACAAAATATTGCATCCTGCTGTCTTTCAACACTGAGATGTATCACTCATTATTATTTACTGTGAAAGAAATGTGGTAAGAAAAGAGCAGTCTGTCTTTTTTGCTGGCTACAGTTAAAAGTTAGAAAAAAAGATCAAGTCAATCTTGTCGCTGCTGGTCTTGTTTGCTTTTGTGGCTCATACAAAGACTTTATTTTCAGCCTACTCCACAACCAGTTAAAAACTCACATGAGCTTTAAACTGCATACCAGAAAATCAAAGTTGTCATGCACAGAGCAGGGGAATCTGACAAGATCATCTTGGGCTCAAAGTCAGCCTGATTATCTTACAGTGTACCAAAAATTAAGAGAAACATCCAGTCATGCTGCTCCGTCTAACAGGACGGTCAATCACCTGTAAGTACTCTGTTCATGCTGAAAATCTCTCTGAGACACCTCAGTGTGTGGTAAAGATGTTAAAGCTCTGACCTGCTGCAAGCTGTATCACTCTGCAGGGTGTATTAACCTCCATGGAGCACATCACCCCTGTCCTCCAACAACCTCACTGGCTGCCTGTCAAAAACTGCATCGACTTTAAGATCCGCCTTCTTACCTTCAAGGCTCTCTATAACCTCTCACCTACACACTTCTCTGAACTTCTTCATACTTACACATCTACCTGTTCTCTCTGATCTTCCTCCTCCATGATCCAGCACCTCATGCTTGTTTAACCTCTATGGGGTCTCCAGCTTTTCATCCATGCAGCCCCTCCTCGTCTCTGGAACTCTCTTAACAAGATACCCATGACTCTGACTCTCTTCCCTCTATCAAGTCCCGCCTAAAATGTCTAGCGGTGATGGTCGCCATATATGAAATGCTGACTGAATCTATAGCTTCAGTTGAGCTAACAAGAGGCATAGAGGTGGAGTTGAGGTGGGTGTTTAGCCTCTTCGCTAACAGCTATAGTGTTCCCGCCTATCAGTCAAGTCAGCTGTGCCTCTCATTATGTTACAATGTCATTTAGCAGACTTCTGCAAAACATGTAACCTTAATATCTTTAAAACTACCAAAAGAGAAAAGATTCCACCCTCAGTACAGTGTGTGCTGATAGAGAAATGAGTATTCATATGAAAATCGTTTTTTAATCAAGCTGTAAACATGTTTATTTCTGCTGTGAAGATCATCATATTTGAATGGGTGTGTATGTGGTTTCTGGTGTTTCTGCAGCCAGCCTCAAGCTGATGCTTGATGAACTGCAGTTTTCAACACTTTCCCATTGGCTTCATGTTTTAGGACTGGAGGTTGCAGCCTGGCTCTGTCATGCAGACAGCAGAACAGCAGGAGAGAGAGGCTGCAGCTACACAGCAAAAACTCAGCAAAGTTATTTATTGATAACGTGAGTATTAAGGTACAGATACTTAATTGTAATGTGGTGAATTAACCTCAGAAATTTGCTCACCAAATAAAATCCAGTGGTTGGTGGGGGATAATTTCTGAACCTGCATGATTGTATTTTTAATTCTGGTTTATTTTTTAGTTTTCATTTAAAGTGTTATAAAAGATCAATCTGAGCAGTTTTTCGAGCCTGAACTTTTGATGCTTCACTTTAGACAAAGTGTAGCAATTTCTTGAAGTTCCTAATATGGGAAAATTAATTGAATGTGTTGCGTTTTATTCCCTTACTGGGCCGAACATGGAACTAACTGGGACCTCAGAAATGAAACTTGAACCAAAACTGTTTTGGACTGTTACGACCCTTATCATAACTTTTATTTTTATCATTATTGTTAGCAAACAACAAACTATCATAGTAAAGGGGCACAATATGATCACACGTTTGTGTACAGCATCAACACATTTCCTTAAAAAAAGGATAAAAAACGAATGGTTTAAAAGTTGTTTGCTTTAAATGTGCCACATTTTAAGGGTGCAGTACTCTCAGCACCATATTTCTCGTGCCTGTATACTTGGGGAACGCAGATGAAAAGGAAACGGTCTGTCCTGGTTTGTAAAAAAATCTGTAGGATCATAAATCTGAGGGTACAGATTTGTGAAACAGCACGACTCCCTGTGTGCATTCTTTCATTGATAAATGTTAGACAATAGTTTACGGTCGCTGCTTGGGGGGACATCAAAGGGTGGGTGGAAGATGGAGGTTATTTAAACACACTGATCAAACATCAAATATCAAACATCACACATACCTGACAAATTATCATCATCCATCTACCATCAGAGCTGCACAGCTTCTTTTTCCTTCTTCTGCTGGGAATGCTCTATAACTTCTCTCTGCACAATGTCTCCTGACCTCCTCAGTTACATCACACAGCTCCGACAGAGCTGTACAGTCCAGTATTAGTGATTGGTACAAACAAAAAAGTTAAGAGTCTTCATAGCATCAATTTTAATAACCAAGATGATCATATCCATCCTTCCTTCACCCCTTAGATAAACACTTTATCAAATTTATAAGACAATATCTGTTTTCTGCTGATGCTGTAGTCGTATTTTAGCCAGATGAAAACTGCTTGATAAGTCTAGGACATTCAGGCGTAACCGGGCTTGTTTGGGATCCCCTGTCTTGGATGAGGGCTGGCCTGAGCGGCCTCTGCATGAACTCTTCTTAAACCGAAGTACTGAGGGAACACAAAGTGACGCTAGCTACCACTCTTACTACGAATGTGAGCCGACAGCACTTCATGTTTCTGTCTCCCCTCTGCAACAGCAGCTAAAGGACACCCTCTCCTTGTGCTGAAGGTGCTGATGGACCTCTTCAGTCTTACAGAGGATGTGTTTGTGTGTGTGTCACTGAGCCCCGTGTGCTGCAGACCCCAGCAGGATCAGCGTCGTCATACACAGCCAGCCAGCACGCATCTGTCAGGAGATGACAGGGACAGGGCTTACCTGAGCGTTTCACCTTGTCTGCAGGGCAAAGTCAGACTCATCAACATACCAGTCCAGTGTCAGGAGGATTTGTGAACAGCTCAGGACTCCTCTGTGAATTTAGGCCAAGCACGACAGACGAGTGACAGAAATGTTTGAAATCAGGAGCAGGTGAAGGAGCTGTCTCAGTGGAAGCTGTTGGATAGACCTAGCAGATGTTCAGGTCCAATCACAGAGGAGGAGATCCTGACAGAGCAGCTGGAGATCCCCCAGACTGACAAACACAAATACACTCATACACACACAAACACACACACACATACACGCCTATGTGGCCAACAGGGAACTATCATTTCATACTGACCGAACATGGACGTCAGTTAGAGGTCATTTAAAAAAACACAATAAATAAAGGAGGAGAAAAATAGCTTTCAAGGTATATAAAGAAAAGATCAATGCACATCAGTTTGATGAATGATCGGCAAATAATGATGCAGTCGTCCCCCGCACTTCTTCCAAAGGCAGTGTTGAACCTCTCCACTTATTTTATAGACTGAAAACAAACGTCTAATAAAAACAGGTGAAACTTAGCAATAAGACTATCTGCCTCTGCTCCATCATGGCACCGGAGCTGATGGTTTCACCTCTAATCAGTGTGTTGACTGCCACTGACTTTGTGTTCTGGCTCCGTCTCAGCTCCGGCAATCCGGCGCCCCCAACAGCAGACTTCTATTTTTGCTGACTGCTGGAGCATGACACATCAATCAGAACAGACCAGATGACAGGAAGTCAGCCACCAAAACTAATGTTACGTATATCATTCTGTTAATTTACAGAATGAAACACTCTGTGTTATCACCAGATCGTTTTTAACTTACCTACAACAACAAACCGTCGAGGTGAGCTGAGCCAGGCCTGGAGTCAACAGGTCAGAGGTTTTCAGAAGCTAATAAAGAAACCATGGATGAGGGAGGATCATCATGGAGGCAGGAAAAGCGTTGACTCAGAGTGATTTTTGAAGGACGAAACAGCACAGGGCCAAAGTGTAACAAAGGAGACTGACTGAATACGGATTCAGTGGAAGTCCAGCTGCCAGTCCTCCTTCCAGCTCCCCTCCATTCTCCTGCCTTTGCTCTCATTCAAATTTGAGCAGGTGAGTCTCCTGGAGGCTTGTGCATGCGCAGGTCTAATGGTAGCTCTGTGGGGGCTCTCCGGTCCTATAAGCAATGAATTCTAACTCCCCATATTAGAGGATGCAGGATATAAGACATTCCTTTAAAAAAACATGAGACACATTAACTCCCAACTCCTGTTTATGTACAGGGATCTATGAATTTAACTTCCTCATATTTAGCTTGCTAGCTAGCTCCACATATAAACAGTACTGGTGATCTTCCTAAAACAAACTAAGATGTCAGCTGTGGTTTTTACCTCTCTCACTGGCTTTCCTGTTAAAGAATGGATTCACACTGTTACTGCACTGTTTAACATTTTAACATTCATCAGTTATGAGAAAATAAAACTTGGAAAGTATTTACATTTTTGGAAATACACTATTATGTCTGTGACTGATCAGGAACAGCAGCCAGGCCAGCAGGTGACAGGCAGGGAGCAGTGATTAATTGTACTTGTCACATACTGCTTTGAGGTGTTGGGCAGATATCAGGAAATTTGAATAACAGGTGAAAAACTACAGAGTGGTTTATTCTGCACTTTTTCGACTGTGTGTCCCATCTGCAACACACTGAACAAGCAGTGAAAAGTTCCCCTCCACCTCCTCTATGGCTCAGACGGTCGATGAATTGCTGATCAGCTTCTCTCCTATTTGAATGTAAATGTCGTTCCAGCTGAAAATTGAATCTCAGGCATCTGACACTCAGACGATAACAGAGTAAAAATGACTTTGAGATTCTCCATGCAGTCTGATCTCTCTTAATATCCGCTCTGTGTTGTATTAAGACTCTAAAGTGGACTACATATTTGTTGTCTCTGTAGCTTGACCTCCTATTCTACAGCAGAGTAATCCTTTTAGGATTTCATGGATTGAATTTAAATACATGTTGATGCCTTTGCATCACAGTTTATGACCAAAATGCAATTGTAAAACCAGGCTCCTGCATCTTTTCAGGAATCATGTGTTTCTTTTGTTCGCTTATGAGCTTGTGAACATTTTAAAAACTTAACAACTGTCTGTGACGCTGAGCTTTTTCAAGTGAACCTTACATTGAAAACTGCATTGGGTTATAACGCAGAGGTTTAATTTGACATGCTGGCTTTCCAACTTAATTACACAGATCAGCCGTGATCATGCCCATGTTTTTTCTTGTTTTGAGTGGCTGTACAGCACTTTTTATTGCATTTGGTTTGCATGAAAGGTTCTCTATATATAAAGCTTCATTGATTGATTGAAGTCCTGAAGTTGTGAGTTGAGGCCTCTCTGGATCGGACTTGGTTCTCCAGCTCATCCCACAGATGCTGGATTGGAGATCTGGAGGATTTGGAGACCAAGTCAAAACCTTGAACTCTTCATGTTCCTCCAGACAACTTCCTTCTTTCCCTCTGTGGTCCATGTGTCTATTGTCTTGTGCGTTTTCTTGTAAATGTATAACTTTATGCTCTTAAATGTACGACTCCTTCTGTAAATCAAAACTTTTTTTTTCCTCAGAAATGTAAAACTTTTCTTGTAAATGTCATAAATGTATGATTTGCACTTCTTGAATCTGGTGAATGTACTACTTTTTTTCCTTCCACTTAATTCTTAAACCTTGATTTTAGTTTAGTTTTCTTAAGTAAGTTTTGTTTTATCTCTTGGTCTTTGTTTATTACATCAGTTCTATTTTGAGTCTGCATCTTGGGTCCTCCTCCTCATTTTTCCAAACCCTGACACGCTTTTATCCTTAAAGTGTCCTTTGTTGTCGGTACTGAACCCTGCAGAACGGACACACCCCACAAGAGCTGCAGTTTTGCAGATGCTCTGACCCAGTCATCTAACCATCGCCCAAAGTCCCCCCTATCCTTACCCCTAATTTCCACAGGAAGAGTGTGTGCCCCGTTCCATCAACGCCACACACTGTAGAGCCGATCTGTGCCCAATTTAGTCAATGCTTGTGTTTCCACAGGGAGCTCTGCAAAGCGTCTCAGCTCCATCCAAGAAGCGTCTGCCCGCTCCGCTTCGCTACAGAGAAGCACTGAGTCTATTTTTAGCAGATATATCTTTAACAACTACAAAACAGCCACACATCCGTGATCCATGTCAACCACGGCAGGACTTTTAGCTGTAACCTTTGTCAGAAAGTGGTGAAAAAAACGAGGTGCTGATAGAATGTGGCACATGAGCTTCCTGTGTACATTAGGAGTTACACTGACCTTTTTTTCTGCTTCAACACATCAACTTCAAGAACCAAACGTTCACTTTCAGCTGAATATCCCACCACCTGACAGGTGACATTATCACAAGATAATTCATGATGTTCACTTAATCTGTGCTTTGTCATACACTCCTAAACTGAATTCCCCTCAAGTGGTTGACTTTAAATCTTAGTTCCAGTTTGAAAGAAAATCCTGTTGCCTCTAATTCAAGTTGTTCCACTTTTAGTCTTTCCAGTAAATTACAAGCTTTCTACCATGAATTGAAACCTGTTTTTCCTGCAGCAAACGGCTTAACCTGAAACAAACAGGGACAGGAGCACACCTATTGATCTGCACACTTCATCTCTCATGAAGACACAATGGGGTTGCAGTGTAGCAGGATTAGAGGCTGCAGTTTTGTCTGTGTGCTGTAGTCTGCTGTCTCTGGGTTTTCCTGCAGGTTATTTTTTTCCTCGTTAAATGTCTTTAGCCCTACATTTATTAGTGAGGAAGAAAAGTGGGGCTCATTATAATGATAACACCAACATACTCATTTACCTGTGGGGTCTAACCTCTCCTGGCTTATTATTTTTTAAGGGAAGTTGTTAATTTTGGCAACCAGGAGAGGGCATACAACTTAATTATGACAAAATGATGCAGAGAGGCTTTGAGACATCTTTATAAGATGACTCATACTGTATATGAGCCATGTTGGTTGATATCAGTGTACTGCAGAGGGTTCACTTCAAAATATTACTCCTCTGGGGTCACTTTTTGAGGTTGTCCTGTAGCTGATTAGCCCTAATTTAACATTGCATATTACCAAGATCTCTTACTGATCTTATGGTTGTGTAAGATGCTTGATTCTGATTGGTCAAGACCCCTTGACAACAGTTATTAACTTTCACTAACATGAGCAACACCAGAGTCAAACTGATCACACTTCATGTCAAATCAATGCACAGAAAAGAGTTTCAGCACATTTTGCTCCTGCTTTTTGACACCATAGACCGTAAGGTGAGATAAAACCATTAGTTCCGTTAGCATCAAAATAATGTGGTTAAAATGCTGTTTTTTGGTGATTAGCATGCAAAATCGGCAGGCTACGGAAATTTTCATACTGGATCCTGTCCAGCAATATTATCAACAAGCGGAGCAGGTGAGAGAAACTTTAGGTTAGCGATCTCTACAAAGAAACTTAAAGGTGACATATTATGCTCTTTGTCATCAAAATATATTGGTCTAAGAGGTCCCCAAAACATGTCTTTAAAGTTTATTGCTCAAAAAACACTTTGAAGTCAGACTTTGGCATGCCTGTAAACCCATCTTTTTCAGCCCTGCTCAGAACAGACCGTTTTCTGTGTCTGTGGCTTTAAATGAGAATGAGCTCTCTGACCACGCCCCCTCAGGAAGTGGTCAGAGAGCTGATCCAATGTTTACATGTTGGCTGAATATACATGGCTGCTCACAGACCCGCGTTACTTCAACCCTCTGAATCTGATCCTGAATCTGATCCTGATGGAGAGGCGCCTGCATCAGGACCTTTCTGAACGATTGTTCACAGATTTAGTGTTTCTTGTTGTTTTATTTGTCAGCATGTCGACGTGTGTCTTGATACACAGCTAACAACATGTAGCTATGTGGCTACGCTAACTAGCGCTAGCACTTTTCCATGAAAAATAAAAATCATCCACTAGATCTTCAAATCTGCAGAAGTGGGGAGTAAAACCGACCTTTGTGTTTATTAAGACAGCCTACAACTAGCATACCTCCCTCCTAAGCTCCTTGTTAGCACACGTGTGCAGGGAATGAAAAACGGAGGAGGAGTTGAGTTGTATTTTATACAGTCTATGGTCTGAACAAGCTCCGAGCTCTGGCTTCCGTTACAGTCTGGATATTGTTGTGACGTAACAAAAACACGAAAAACTGAAACGGCTTGTTTCAGCACACATTTACAGAAAGGTGGAGAAATCAGAACAGGGGCAGAATGGATTTTTTTCATTTTCAGGGGGTTTGTAGACATGCCAGGGAAACATTTCAGGTAGAGAACCATTAAAAATTCGATTTTGTATGATATGTCACCTTTAAACCATGAGCGGTGGTGATGATAGCAGCAGGGTTCAAAGTTATGTCATTAGTTTCTTTTTAAAATTGTGTGAACCACAGAGCTCAGAGATGAAGGAGAGCTGGATGAGGACAGTTTCATGTTCAATCCACCAAAACACGAAGAAAGAAATCCATCACCATGGAAAGCTAACTGCTGTGGAATCACTGGGACTATTTTTAAAAACTGTGTACATAAATCACTTTAAATCAATAAAATAACATTTAATCAAAGTTATTTTGCTAACATGTTTGTATTTTAAGTTGGTAGCCAGGTAATAAGCGGCATCACCTCCGCCTAGCGTCAGGGTCTTGTTTCATCCTGTCGGGATTCTATTTCCCATAACAACCTGCTAACCATACATTATCCCGTGCATACCGTCTTTATCTTCCACATGTGTGTCTGTCTATCGTTGCACCTGACGCACCCCACCCTCAAACTCGTACAAAGTAAAACAGCATGGGTGCAGCAGCAGGACAGTCTGTAGGGACTTGGGTGGGGAAGTTCCAGTCTGTACAAGTCCTGTCACAGACCAAGTTTGGAATTTGGTTGGTAGTTCGAAAGGTGTCAATTCAAGTCCTTGGCTCTGCAGAGGGGCTCCTGGGCAGGGCACTAAACCTCCAACTGCTCAGGGCACGTCTGTGTGCAGCCTCCTCACTCTGATACCTCTTCATTTAGTGCATGTTCAATACAGCCTGTGTGTTTGAGTGTACTTTGGTCTGTGTGTTAAAAAGTATACAGAAGTGAATTATCTCGCCTTGCTTTTCTCGAGAATCTTGTCCTTGTATGTTTGTTATTGCTGAATGGACTGTAGAGCCCTACAGGTACAGAAGGAACCCAAATTATCACATTTGAAAATGTTGGGGCACAGACCAAGCTGCCACATAAGTTGACACATTTCACACCACAAAAATTGAACAATAGAAAAAAGGGAGGAAGGAGTGTGTCCAGGATTCAAAGGGTGTGAGATTGAATGGATGGGGATACATGCATCATAGAAAAACGTAAAACAGAAGGTCCAGGGTGCTCTCTTTTGAACAGTTAATGCTTTTATTTGGACATCTAGACCTCAAAAACAAACTGATGCATGTAGGCATCAAACCTTCATCAGGAAGTGACTTCCTGAGGTTTGATCTTTATTTTATCTTCAGTTTCATCAAAGAGGTTATTGAAACTTATTTTGTCACCAATGGCGGAGATTTCCTGCGGTAACAGAGTTTTTGGCATGTGAATAGTAATGTAAGAATGAATCCAATCACTGCTTGAAGACCCCATCAGTGTGTCATGAGTCTGGAGGGAATCCCTCCTGTCTGTGGGGGGCGGGGTGAGTAATGACAGGAAAACAGGTTAACAGATATCAGCTATTACACAATGTCTGGGTGTTTGTTTGCGTGAGCCCCAAGAGGCTGTTCTTATGTTGTTGATACTAGCCCGTTTAAATCCTCTTTTTGGGGTGTTACAGACCGCCTGAAGTGGGACTTTTTGGGGCTAAAAGCAGCCTCCCCCCCAGCTTTATTCCCCCAATCTGGTTACCGTCTCAGAGCCGATGAAGCGGAAGACAATGGAGCGCCGAGGATGAGGCAAAGGCCGGTTGTGGCCGTGGCCTCCGCCTGGCTGAACTCATTTCAGGGATGATTTGCTTTGACTGATATGAGCTGCTTGGATTACTGTTGAGTCTCTTTGTTCCTGATCGGGGAAGGGGTCAAAACAAGCTCCTGAGAGCTTAGCGCTTCCTCCTCGTGCCCCCTGACAGATTTAAAATTTGAACACCAGTGCTGTTGCTCATATCTTTGCCCTGCACACTGCTTCATTGATCTGCTTGACTTCAGAGGAGGAGAAAAGACTGATGTGCTTCCTTTAACTCAAACAGAACAATCCCTGTTTTTAATGTACGTTATTTTTCAAAAGACAATGAATGACACGCTATACAGGAAGCTCATTTGTTTGTTCATGAATTGGTCTTATTTGACTTGAACAAATTAACCTTTTCACAGCATAGCATTCACAATTCACCAACAAGCATCTGATCCTTTTCTCCCTGGAGGTTTTACAGCAGACAATGTTCCTTTTTCACCAACTTCTAAAGACGATAATTGATTTCTCGATTGTTCAAACCAACAACAGAAAACATTTAATTACATTATGTGCTGTTTGTTCTCTGCTCTCCGTCATCGCCACCTTGTTTCTCCATGCCGCTCCCTGTGATAACATTTGCATATTTAAATTGGATGTGCTTGGTTTGGCCCTGGAGCCCCCCCCCACTCCCTCGCTACCACAACACCCTCCTCACCCCAACCCCCCCAACCCCCCTTTTCCACACCCCCTCCAGCTCAAAGCTAAAAATCCACTAGAGATGTGTTAAAGGGAACAAGGGACTGACAGAACAACAAAGCACAAAACAAAAGGAAGTCAGACCTGCTGCCAAACACTCTTACCCCTCTTTATTGTTGCTTTTATTCTCTTACATGTCAAAAAAACTTCAAGACTGAGCTCCGGATGCACTGTACAGCATGCACCTATAATAATGTAAACACTTTACAACAAAGTACACAATATTTAGTGTAAACAGGGACGAAACAAAGAATGAGGAGCTTACTGCTAATTACCCGTTAGATTAAACGTTTAAACATAAATTATAGATTTTTAGGGTTTAGCTTTGCATACCCCTTAACAGTCTGCTGTACCCCTGAAAACTTCTGCAGCGGTGTGTTTATGAACTTCAACTCGAAATGCCTGTCTCGATGTTATGTGCACAACTTGAGGGGGAGAGAAGGAGGCCGTAAAGATGGTAAAGTAAGTATAAACCCCCTCTTATAATTTGTAGCCCCATGTTATGACAGCAGCTGAGTTATGATGATACTCTTCTAATGGAGGCAGTAATAACTCTTTTATGTGCAGCCTTCAGCCTCTGAGTGCCTGCAGGGTTTTATTACATGGCTCCATGTGATATGTTCCCTTACAGCCACAGTGCACATATCTGGTAGGCTGAGTGCCTGAAACAATGGAATTAATGTGTTGTGCTGGATTTGCATTAGCTGTGATGTGCATTTTTCTGCGCCTGTTGATCAGAGACCATCAGAGAGGAGCGTGTATCGCTGTCTTCATTATTCTGCCTGGATTTGCTCTGCTTATGCAGCCCTATTATTCAAATACACAACCCCCCGTTTCTCACCTCTCTACATGTTCATCTGTGCCCTGTACAACCTCCATCTCTCTCTTCTCCTCCTCATCACCTCACATGGTATGTCTTTATGGAGATATGCGATATCTCTCCTACACATTCTAACACACGATTATCTTTGATGGGTATACTTGGAGATGTTATGGTGTCTACATGACTCTTGTGGATCTTAAGAAAAAATGTGCATAATCACCATGAAAATTATACTTAAAATTATAGAAATATGAAATGATTGATGAATACAAGAAGCCTCTTCTCAAGTCTACTGTAAAATTTCTCATCCTGTCAGGGTTCTACTTCCCATAACTACCTGCTAAACATACACTATCACTATCACACTATCACTATAATATTCAAAAAAATCAATGACAAACTATACTAACCTACATCACCCCACACTATATGTATGCTGTACTATACCATGCTATGCTATGCAGTACTATACTATAATATGCTATACTGTATCAATATGGCCCTATCCGCGCCCCCGCTCAGCGTGTTTTATGAATGAGTCTTGTGTACTGTCTGCGTATGTGTGTGCGAGTGTGCTCCTCCCCCAGGTCCTGCAAGTCGCAAGGGGATTCAAAAACATGTGGAACCTGCTCCGCCAATCAGAGGAGGGCCCTCTGATTAAAGTGCCAGCCAGCTGGAAGGACGGGAGATCAGACAGACACTTGCTCCGTGCTTCTGTAGTCTACGTTAAAATTGTTAGCATGTTAGAATTGTTTGAGTTGTTAAAACTGGTAGAGTTGTGAAACGTGTTGTTCTTGTACTGAAGCACTAAACCTGAACTGGGCCAGGGTATAGCTTTCGGTTTCCCATTCACTTCAAGATTTACATTGTTGGTTTCACTGGGTTAGGGGTGCTGCTCACTTATGTTTGGTTTCACAGGTAAGATAGGTACGTTTTTTTTTTTTTACTTTTGTTTTTATTTAGAAAAGGCAGAAAGCCCACATTAGGTTAGAGTCCTCTTTTGGTTATACTATTTTGTTCCTTTGGGCAGAACTCACCGGTACTTTTCAGTTGCCTCGCTAGTCACATGCTCAATTTGTTTACTTCTTTTGTAATAAATGACTTTTTTTACCCTTAACACTTGGGTTTTATAATACTTCCCTTTCCCCTCACGAACTGGGTTGTAACAACTATGCTATGCAATGTTAACTATACTCTACTTTTCTGTACTATACTTCACTATACTTGGGGTATAAGTAGGGTTGTAGGAGTCTATCGTCACTAATTGTACTAGCCACAATAGATGCTGCTCAGCTCGGCCCCTGTAATGTGAAACTGCAAGGAGACACAGAACGCAAGCTAGGCTACAGATTTCTGCAGACGGGGTCAGTCCTGCCATATAATTTAGCCAATTTTTAAAAGATTCCGACCCAAGCACTCATCTCGGTTTAGGTGTACGCTCCACTGGGATTTTTTCTGCACTTCACTGTTGCACCAGAAAGCCTATTTGCCAACGTAACACAGACGTACTCTTCCGCCTGCAGCTCCCTGTAGTTTCTCATTACAGAGACTGAGTAGAGCATCTGTAGTACAATTACTAGTGACATAAAACTTTCAAAAATTCAACCCCACTAAAAAAAAACTGAAATACACCTTTATACATTAATTACTCATACTGAAACACACTTTATAGTAAACTATTATATATTGTATTATTCTATGCTATCCTTAACTATATTATACTCCAAAAATCCTATTCTATATGATAATATACAATAATAAACACCACTGTACCATGCTATACTAAAGTATACTAAGCTACACTACGCTAAACCATGCTACACTATGCTACACTACGCCATACTATACTATGCTACACCATACTATACTACACTAATCTATGCAATGCTAGACTACACTATGCTATACTAAGATATATTTGACTAAATATGACTTTAGTAAGTAGCAAACCATTTGCTATTGTATGTGTTCTTTACTATGTCAGTCAGATTTAAGCAAAATCCCCCTGCAATTTGAATTTATTAAAATACCATACACTCTTTAATTCACCTTACCAAACTATGTCATGTAACAAGATTCAATACTCTACTACTTTTATCAGACAGAATCATTTATCCAGTCATACCTACTTCTCTATATTAATCTTACTCTATGAACCCATGCCATATTTAATACTTTGGGTTTGTAGAAAATGAAATGAAATTTAACAGTGTGGAATTTTCCTGATAAAATGTCATTCACGCCCTGCATCAATTACAAGTACAAGTAGAATCTCTGTAGTCCTACTAATATTGTAGTGTGAATAAATATTCTTAACTAAGCAGTTCCAGTACATGTCACTCTTTTTTTCTCACATGGCTTTTTATGTCTCGTTTAATCCACCATTATGTTACAATCTAAGATTGTAATCTTCTTTGCTGTATGTCGTATAAACAAAGCCCCCCTTGATTTGTTTGCAGATCCTCTCCCAGTATCTGCTCCCTCACTCCTTCTCATTACCAGTATCTGTTTGTCGTCTTAAACGCAGCAGCAACTGTAATCCCACCCAGCGGATTCCACCTAATCAGGGTCAGATTCAAACCCCTTAGAGCCCTGATAAGCCCTACTTCAGCCTCGCTCTCACTCCAACTGCGCTTTCTCCTGCTCCATCTTCTCTCTCCTCGATGACCCGGGGTGACCACTCGTCTGTCTGCTCAGGCTGTCGTACCGAATGTGCACCTGGTCCTGAAGAGCAGAGGGGTTTGTGGGAAGTGGCTTGCAGGAGCTCAGACGATCATTAAACCTCTGATACGGATTTCAGTCTGGTTGTCTCATTATCTATAAATTGGATTCATCAAGTAGAAGTCATCTCGGGATACTACGCATCAAAGAAGAAATGTATTCCTCCGCCATTGATTGTAGCTGTAGCTGTACCTTGGATTGAATAAAAGGTTGGCACTCATGACCATTCACAGTTTGAGTGTGTGTTCTGGCTTCTTTGGGGGTCTCAACAAAAGCATCATGCCAGCTGGGTAGTAGGGGCCCTTGCAGCATGGCCACTGCTGGGTTGATTTGTCGCGGGGTCCACATCGAGCAGCAGGTGGAAAGTTCCTTTATTAAGCTAATGGCTGTGAAATGACTGAGGGGGCCTGGGGGGATCCGGGAGGATGTGTAGTGTGACGGAGACTCTGGGGTGTTATGGTGGTCAGGGCTGGCAGCAGGAGGAGAGCATGCATGTTGTAGCTCTTCTGTCAGGGGCCAGAACAAATCACTAGTTACAGGAATGAGCGAATGAGCACTGTTAAAGGAATATATGTTGATTTAAGAGGTCACAGTACTGTTTGGACCAGAAAAGTAGAAACAAATCAGAACTGCTCCAGAGGATTTCTTCAGCCTGCAGCAATGAGACATACAGTATACAGGGGAGTAAGGGCGATTATAAAATAAACAAAAAAACAAATACATAAATAAAGATTTACAGAGCTGGAGGAGAAGGTTAAATGGAAGAGGATAAGGGCCACTGTAAAAAAAAATAGAGGTTAGGCCACTTATAAAACAAACTCTTTATTTGTATTTATTTATTCTGACCAATTCAAAATGAGTTGTGTGACTAAACTATTAGTCAGGGGAAAAAGTCCTGAAAAATGTCATAATATTTGCAACTGATTCTGACAAATTAGAAACAGAAATGTGTTCTAACTTTTTATGGACCGTTCAGTAGTATATTTGTATCTTCTGAGGCCCCATCATACATGAACTTGTAATATTTCTTCATAATTTAAGCCCCTGATATTTTTCTGAATGACTTAAACCTCAAAACAGGAGACAGTCAGCATCAGACCTGCTCTCATATCTCTGTTAGGTGTATGTGAGGGGCACAGTGTTTGAAAGTTAATGTTATTACAGTGTTATTTTGACAGTTTTTAGTTGGCGTCCTCATTATAATCACAGTTACTATGGTTTATGTGTGGACCTGACTAACCAAACGAGCTCTAGCTTAATAATAACGGCCTTTTAGCATCTCCCTCCAATCCTGGCTCCCGAAGTAAAAGATAACAACTGCCTACAAACCCCAAGGCTTTAAGCATTAGTTGCGAAAACCAATGGGGGAACTGGGATGACACCACAGTGGCGACTTCTTATGTACAGACTGTCGTTCAAGTAAACAACTGTAAAGTGTGCTTGTCCTGCAGTCCTGACCAGAGACCAGAGTACCACCATAATGATGTCACACTTAAATAAATGAGAGCAAGTGTCAAGTGAGAACAGAAATGAACTCTTAGCCTTAAAGATGTAGGACCATGTTGAATAAATCACATAAAACCCACTGCGTTCCCTTGGTGTGATGAGTGACAGTGTCCATTTGATTTACCGACCCTCCTGCCGCTGATCAAATTTATGATCTGCTTTCATTGAGTGCAGTGGTTCACACTCATGAATAATAAGCAGCTCTTCTTACTGAGCAGGGAAATGTTGGGACTTGAATATCATGCAAGGTTAAACTGGTCAAACCACGCAAGTCATCTCTACCTTTTCCAGACGTCCCACACGTCACAGTTATTTCTTACTGACAGAAGCAGATAAACTCGAAAGACTGAGCAGAACCCAATAATTATCTTTCTTTTCTTATTTATATTTTTCCTTTTTTTTTTAATGTATAAGTACACAATGATTTATGGAAACATTTTCTGCTTTATTATTGATGTCTTTGTTATATGGACAGGTACAGAGCATGGACGAACACCACATTCCTTCTGTACACTTCAATATAAAATCAACTGAACAACAAAACTGATACAGAACAATGCAAAACCAAGATATACAATTCATTACATGATAGTAAATGAACAAAAGCACCAACAACTGGTCCCTAGAAACTAAAACTGTTTTAATTTTGCCTCTGAAATGATCCCAATCATACTCCATTTTTCGCTGCGTGGGCAATAACTCAAACGTTCTTATCCCTTAATAGTTATACTTTAGACTGGATAAAATATGGACACAGTCTTTGAGATGTCACCTTTCTGAAGAAGTGTTTTGAAGCTCAACAAAGCCAATCGCTATGTTAAAAATGCTGACACAAGCATTTTCAGTTTAAAAAATGCTGACTCTATGCCTTTTGGTATTGTGCCAATATTAGGACAACTGGGGATAATATTGAAAAAATGGATCTCTAAAACATGTGATTATAAAATTGAGTTTTCACCAGTGATTTGTCTTTTCCAAAACTGTGACAAAATAAGACACCCATCTGGATGCCAAATTCTGTTTTCATCATTAGTTTTTTAAGAAACTGATTCTGAAAAAATTGAAAAATACAGAAGCACCTAGGCTTCAAATGTGGAAAACACTCATGAAATATTATTTAAGTATTGAGAGGACAATATTGGAGGACAGCAACAAAGAAAAACTTTTTGACAGTATATGGAGCAAGATTTATGAAACTCTGTAGACTGAGAGAAGCCACAAAATCACCCGATTACCATAAACTCTTAGGAACCCCCCTCAAACTTGCTGTATTGTATTAATGCAAGTGTGTGTTTGTGTGTGTGTTGGTGTGAATTAATATATCGGTGAATTATTAAATAGAATGTACTGACATATTTAGACCCTTGCTAAAAAAAGGATTTAAAAAATAAAAATGCTGACTCAATCTAACTGACGGTCAATGTAGAAACAGGCAAAGAGGAGGAGCTGAGGCCGGGCACCACTTCACAAACACTTAAAACATGCCCACCTTTCAGCCACTCAGCCGTGCCCCTGTGTAGATTTATGATTAACTCCTAGCCTTTGTATTATCTTAAAAGGTGCATAAAAAGATAGGAATGAGTCGAGATTTTGGAATATTGAAATTATTGTTTGATAATAAAAAAATGAATAAAATCTATTGTTATTGTTCTGGTGTTCTCCCCGTGCATGCATGGGTTCTCTTCAGGCACTCCAGCTTCCTCCCACAGTCCAAAACATGCTTACCAGGTTAAGTGGTCACTCCAAATCGCCCTTACATGTTAGTGTATGCGTGAATGGTTGTCTGTCTTTCCATGTTTGCCCTGTGATAGGCTGGCGACCTGTACAGGGTATACCCTTCCTTTGGACTAATGTCAGCTCGGATAGGCTCCAGTCACCCGTGACTGAACAGGATAAGTAGACAAGATAATGGATTGATGGAACCCAATGGAGATGTTCTAAGCCTTTTGCAGATACAGTTAGCAGGCTTGTTAAAATGTTTAACATCATCCATGTTGAAGATCATAAACAGCACTCATGAAGGCTCAGGCTGTGTTTTTAATTTTTGGGTGTTTCAAGTGAAGCCAGATGGACTCCTGGTCCACCTAGCCCACTGATTAAAGCTTTAAGTCCCAAAACTGTCATCGGGCTTCCTTAACTTTATAGCAGGTGCAGTGGTTAGGACTGTCTCCCCCATAACCATGTCCATGTAATGTCTGAGTAAATAATCACTTGAAACCAGGACAAAAAAGAGTGAAGCTGAGTACAATACAAATGAAATGGATAAAGAGGTGAAAGGTAGAGTAGTAAAGATCAGAGATTAACAGGAACAAAACTCGGGGCTGATGCCAATCCAGAGGAAAATTGGGGCCTGAGGTTTGTCCCCCGTCTGACCCCATGGTGGTTGCAATATTTGTGGTCCTGTCCATTGGTTGTTGAATTCTGTGCTGGCTCTATTCTTCAAAGTCCTGATGTATGCACAGTGGTAGATATGATGACATAAATACAAACAAGAACACAAGCTTTTCTTGACTCTAAAGACAGCTTTAGGAATTATTGGGCCAGAATTGATGGAGGTTGCAGCCTCATCCTATGGGGATGATGGTAATGGCCTTGGTGCCCCATTGACTCTCATTACAAAAGACAACTCATGAATAATTAACATTTTTCTAAATTAGAAGTGTGCATGTGCATGTACATTACCCTAAGACTGTTAGCAGGATCTGAGTTGAAAGAAGATAAATGAAGGCCTGACTGAGGTTTCTGGGAAGTTTTTAGCTGGTTAAGAGATAGAATGAAATTACTATGAATACCTCTACATGACCTTCAAAAGCAAACAAGACCATCAGCACAAAGATCCAGTTTGTTTCAGTATGTGAAAATGATAGCAGGGGGTTGGTGTCCAATAAGGTGATACACTTTTTGTTCAAGAAGTTGAAAGTCTACTTCAACCTCCTGCTGCCTAATTATTGTTTTTATATCATTCTCATGAACATGTAAATATTTTAAGAAACTTTTGACCAAGAATAAACCTTAAAGACCTGGCACCATCAAAAAAGATCTAAAATCAGACTGTAGTTCTACATTTCAGGCATATGTTCAGAAACTGGTTTTTTTTGCCCTGCAGTGCCAATAACCTCTATTCTAGGATGCTACTCACAAGCTTACGAAACCTGTCTGGCTGAATTTGCACCGCCTACTATAATGACCTTTAGGTCCATTTTAAATTGCTCTGCTTGCTCAGTGTTTGCTTTCAATGAATGGAATGTTACAAAGAAAACATGAAATCAGTGGAATGGGGTGATGACCTGGCATATGCAAGGGCTATCTTTTTAAGACACCTCGTTGTGCATGAGAAAAACCATGCAGCATTTCAAGTCTACCATCCTTGTTGACAAGGTTGATATGGCAAGTCTCGCCCCTTCTGAATTCTGATTGGTTGGTGAAGGAGGAGTGACATTGATGGGCTCAGCAACAGTAAAACAGCTGATGATGGGGTGGGCTATTGCGCTGGTTTGTGAGGAAAATAGGCAACAAAAGAATGCCTTGAGTGGACACTGGCCCTTAGGGTACTGATCTCAAAGACAGTTTGGTGTCTTTGGCAAAACCTGTGGTGAAAAGTAGGAATTGCAGATCTGTTTTGAAATGATTACTAAATATTCAGACAGATCTTTCTAATGTTTGCTGTCAGACTTTTTGTCTTAATCTGAATTTTTCTTTTCTCTTCAGATTTGCTTTTTTTAATTTTTTAATTTTTTAATTTTTTAGTATCATCATATTTGGTGATGATCTTTCCATAGTTTATCTGACTATCATAACTTCTTGTAGCTCAGGCGAGACCACATCTGTCTGTTCAAACAGTTGGTTTAAACATACTTACATTTCATAGATTCTAAACTTAGGCACAGTGCAGTGTTCTTAGGAATTAATATAAGAGTATCATCTGCATACATGGACATTTTCTCCAGCAGAGTCACTCATTGTACAGAAAAACAATCACTGTTTTGTTTTACAATTGATAATTTAAGAATTCCTGAAGTTCTTTTCTACCAAAGCAGCATATGTTATTCTTTTAATAAATAAAAACACTCATAACCACAACTCCACCTGCCTGATCCAGCTACCTACCTCTAACACAGTGCAGACCAGCGTCTCTGAGCCCTTTGAAAAGAGGATGAGAGATGGGAGGAGGGAGGGAGGGGGGAGGGGGGGGATGAGAGAGTGGGCGTGTGTGCATGTGCATGTGTGTGTATGAGAGAGAGAGAGAGAGAGAGAGAGAGAGAGAGAGAGAGAGAGAGAGAGAGAGAGAGAAAGAGAGAGAAAGAGAGGGTGGGAGGAGGCGCTGCATCAACCCGGCATACAGCAGCGGCAGCAGCAGCAGCAGGCTGGGCTTAGGGATCTATTGTTCCCTGTTTTATTACTGCCAGACCTTGTTCTCTCTCATTAAGGTTCCAGGAGAGAGAAGGAAACAGAGAGGACGAGGAGTGCGAGAGGAGACCTCAGTCCCCGTTCACCCGGGATTACTTCTTCTTGGACGCACCGGTGTGGACAAAGCAGAACACTTTGAGTCCAGCTCTCTACCTCGTGGCCAGGCTTGCTTTTTTCTCCCTCTTCACTGCATTGGGAACTACAGTACTCCCCGTGTGGTGGCCATGGGGCTGGCTGGAAGAGCCATGGGGACGCTGGGGGTCTCGAGAGGGGCACCACTCCTCTCTCTCTGCAGGATAGTGCTGCTCTTTCTCTCCATCTCAGAGCTGGATGCACAAACCGCAGTGGAAACTAAACCTCTGTACATCTGGCAAACAGGTACGGTCCCTATATCTCTCCTCTGTCCCTCTGGGATTCTGAGGGGGATGAGGAGAAGATGCTGATGTCCCATCCTCGACTACTCGTGCATCCTTGATACAATATTAATATGCAAATGTTTGTGCACACAGTAGAGTGTGAGGAAGCTGCTGAACTTGCTCAAAGTGTCTTTCTTTGTCATTTTTGGTCATTTCATTTGCATTTGCTTCCTGAAATCTTCCTGCAATGTGAGGAACCTCCATTTTAAGCAAAAGTTTCTTCCCTGCACCCCTTTTCATGCATGTGGCATAGGCTGATGCACTGGAGCCATCTTGCTACTGTATAGTGTAGTAATATATTTACTGCAGTCCCTGAGGTGAAGGTCTCTTTGCCCCCAGACTCGGGTGAGAGGAGTGGGGCTGTGCTGGCTGTCTTTTGGCTGCGCTTCCCCCTGTCCTGGGCTGAGGCAGCTGGGAATCCTCAGCTGCCCCGCGCTGCTATCGGGCTCATTTATCACAGTTTGACATGTGTGCAATTGATGAAATGGTGTGTGCACTGTAGCTGCATGTGGCTGCTCCATAAGAGGGGGGATACAAGCCCTCTGCAAAGGAGACGGCAAAAGCACTCTGTAGTATTTTGGTGCTGATGCAGGTGTTTGATATGTGTGAAAGTGACCCAGTGGTGGTTGTGGATGGGTTAAATCAGAGTGCTGTGAGTACAGTAGCAGTACAGTGAAGGCAGGCTTGCTGGAGAATACAACGCCCCCTCTGCCGCTGTTGTTTTGGGTGGTGCCTCTCACCGGTCGAGGCTCATTCACTGTGAGAGAGCAGCACATGGTCAGAGGGACACAATACTGATGAACGGTTCAGCAGGCAGAGTGAAGGAGTGGAAGAGGGAGGGGAAGGGGGGTGGAGGAGGAGGAATGATGGGAAGAAGAGTAAGGGGGTTGGAACCCCCCATCCATCGGGACAGGAGTGCCCTTTGGATGCAGCTGGAGATCAATGTTCTCTTTCTCTACTGTCTAATCTCTCTGTGTTTGGCTGGATCAATGTACTGGTTTCACTGGGATCCTGCAACCCCCTCACCAGTGGGAGCTGATCAATGGGTTTAGTCCTGGAATCGCAGCTCAGTCTGTTTAGGATCAATGCTGGCTCTGGGTGGAGTCTGAAATGTGATCCATACTTGTTGTGAATCTGTCTTCAACTGTGCCGGATGTAAATTCCTTAATGCATTTATAGATCACCTCAAACTAATGTGTGTTAGACCTATGCTGCTTAATGTGAGCCACCAAATCAACACCATTAAACATCCTTGGTGTTTGTTTTAAATAGTGAACCTCTTTTTGTTCAAAGTTCTGATTACCAGAGAGAAGAAAGCTGATTCATTTGTGCAGTGATACCTCGTCTTCAATTGGTGCTCTCCAAAGGTCTTTCAGTTGTAAGCGCTGTAGCTTGACTTATTTAAATTTTGAATCAGTTTTCTTCTTTAGTTGGAGCTAATTTTAGCTGGCGTCAACATAATAAGTCAATGCTGGCTGTGTTAGACATTGCCTATCAGTCCTGAACACATTGTCTGTCCTCATAACCTGCTGTTCACCTGCAGAAGCCGGGAGACCGCCCATCACTCTTAGTTTTTGACAGTTTGGTCATTTGCCATCAGCATGTGTTCCTGACTCAACCAAAGAGCAACTCCAGCTTAGCTTTTTTTCCAAATAAAATATATAGAAATGTCGTCTTTTGCCTTGATTTTCATCAAATTTACCACAAATACTCAAACCCCCTTGGAAGGTACCAGAATACTAAACCGTAGGGCAAATGTGCATCACATACATAACAATGAAACACACATATTGAATGTCTACAGAAATTCAGGAGCTGGTGTAATCTATGCTGTTTTGTTTTTTTTACCATAATATTTCACTTTATATATCTTATAATGATGCCATGGGTGCCATAGCAGCCACCCCAATACATTGTCTATTGCAAGCAGCAGGCTAGGGGTGTGACTTTCTAACATCTTATCTCACTGATTGGGTCATAATCATGCATTTCAAGAAACGGTTGTGTAGTAAGTAAAACCTGTGGAGTCTACTTTGGTTGAAGTCACCAGTGAGCGGGGATGGCATGACTCCGGATGAATTGTTTGCAGCGAGGATCCGTACCTCACGACTATTAAGGTACCGTAAGCTGAGCTCTATGCTAGCAGGATTTCAAACTGCATGACGAAGCACAGAAACTGCATACACAATGGGAATCACTGTGCAGGAAGACAGTTTGAACCTCATTACCCTCTTTGAGACCCCCAAAAAAGACAAACAGTGTGATCTATAGTCCAGATTTTAAGGGAATTACAATACTTTGGTACAATTTTGACATTATCCAACCAACCATCCTTCCAATTTCTTCCATGTATCCTGAGTCACAGTGGCAGAAGGCTGAACAGGTTGACCCAAACACTCCTCTCCCCAGCAGCTCTTTTGTATTATTTGAGTTTATCTTACAGGTGTTAAAACTGTCACTATCATCCCTGCAACACTGCTCTTGTTTTTGATTGTTTATGAGCTGCAGATGACTCAGCACATTTTGAATGAACATGCATAAATGTTAAACTTAGCACACCATTTGCACCCTCCACTTTCTGATGGTGCAAAGGGACAAAATAAATCTTAGGAAGCTTAACATTTAAGGAATGCATTACCTTTCATGAGGATAGTCTGGTGTACAGTATTATGACTTCCAGCAGAGCACTAGAGTTCATGGTGCTGTCGTCACTGCCACGTAATACGCCCACTCAGAGGACTGGGGCTTACGTAATAAAAATATGTCCAAAAGCTGTTTTCTCTGCTTTATTACTCTGGTTGTAATGTTCCATGCACACACTGAGACATTTTATTTCACTTTAGAGCCCAATAAATAATTCTAAAGGATATCTAAGCTTGTTTTAGTTTCTTATCTCTAACTTTCCAGTAATTGTTCTGCAGACTATTCTGATATTTCTGCAGGATGATGCTGTTCTTTTTTGGCAGAATAACAGCAGAACTCTGGAAACATTTAATTGCTGCGTCTTGGTTTTTTTTCAGTCCTATGGGAGCAAAATTTAGCAGAGGAGGGAAACACTGAGCTTGTTAGATCTGCAAGTATTCAGTGCCAAAACCTACATTTATAATTAATGTAAAATTTCCACTCAGGATGCAGCACGGTCTCTGTTGTTGTACCTTAAAGGATGATTTTTGTTTCCTTCTCCTGGTGTTTATTATTGTTTACTGACTCCATTGTTCACACCCTGTGCAAAGGAATGGAAATCCTGTGGTATTATGTGCTGAACCTCCCACCGAGCTAAGGCAGGGGAGGAGATTAAGGGTAGAGAAACCAGAGCAGATTGGCCAGACAAAGTTAACCTAGATACAGTATAGACATGTTTATGTGTGTCTCCTCTTGGCTTAAGTGCGTCGGCACTTGGCTCCCTGATGCTAGTTTGGCTCGCTGTCGGCACGGTGGCACCGATGCCGAGATGAGCGCCAGATGAAAGCTTTTTTATTGCATTATGTTTGTGCCTTCTTGTCTTTGATCTGACAATTCGGTTTCCCTCTCAGAGCTGCGAACTGTTCACACATGCTCTAAACAACAATACAGGAGGTTTTCTTCACACCTAAGCACCTCTTCTGTGTTAGGGAGGGGCAGGGGGAATCATTCTATGTGTGACATGTTGGAGAGGAGGTTCATAAAGGGAGTGATATATTTATTTTTGCAGTGATAAATTGGCTAAATCCAAGCCTCTGGAGCCTCTGGTGTGATCAGCCACAGGAGTAATATGGGGGGTGGGTTCTCAAGAAGCTGCTGTTCCCAGCAATAACTGGGGAAGTGCAGAGAGAGAGTCTTATTTCACTAGATGCACTGCGGAAATATGAGTAGTTAATCCATTTAATCATCCCCTGTGGATTACCACAAAGCTGATGTGTAACCAGGCCAAAGATGCTTCATGAAACAAACAGATGAGTCATGTGTTTCACATTAGTCCCCCGCTCTACCTGCATATGTATGGAAGTTCAACACAGTGTGTTTTCTGGCACCGTGTGTAATGTCTTTTGGCAAATGCCTTGCTGGTATTATGTCAGTGTTTGGAGCGCAGAAGCCACAGACAGAAGGTCGGGGATTAGATTCCTGGTCCTCTCTGGGAGCAGTTTGACTCTACTCATACTTGGCTTCCTTCTTGCAGGGTCTACTTGGAAAAATCCTCTCCAAATATGTTTTCTAAGATTTTAAATTAACTCTGATTGATTTTCAGAGTGAAATCCAAGGAATCCAGAAAACATGATCGCTGTAAACATGCTGTAATGTTGGTTCCCAGGATTTAGTGCTGGCTGCAAACCGATCTTAGCCACCCCTGACAGCCTGAGTCTGCAGCAGCTCTTCAGAGATGCCATGGAGCTCGAAAAACATGGATGTAGTCTCAGTGACGCCACCCATCGGTTTCTGGACAGACATTATGAAGCCCAAAGATGGCGGTCACTATGTTGGAAATGCTGACTCCACTGTGATCGACCTTGAAATTGGCAAAGAGGTGTAGACTCTTTCAACTACCTTTATCAGTTTATCTCATTCACCCAAAGGAACAATGTCCAGGACATGATTCCTTCCCATTTTTTTTTTAAATTAATAAAATATTTAGCAAACAGAGCAACTTAAAAAAGGCTTCATGGCCTCGCCCATGAGACAGCTTATGTTAAAGTGGCGCAAGGGCAAGAAAAAAATAAAAAGTGTAATGAAACTGAGGCAGTGGAAGATGCCAGTGCAAAATATGCCTTTAGTGGACACAGGCCCTTAAAAAGCAAACCTGACTAGAGTGGATTTTGAAGGACAGCCCTGATAGGTTGAGAATAAACCAGCAGTCATTCAACCGGACAGGTTTCAAACAAACACAAAGTTAGAAAGCTAATTTCAAAGAGGAACAGGGGCAGCTGTTGAATCATGACCTAAAACTATCTGATGTGTTGCTCATCACATTGTACAGTTTCCCGTCTTCCTTCAGCTTTGACCTCCCGGATTAAAACTGAAAGTGCAAACAGATTTCAGCACCATCCATTCAACTTGTCTGATCAATGTCTTTTTGAGGTTAGCCCGGTTTGAACAATTGAAAAACCTCAAAAAGTCACTCTCCAGCTGTAATGATTTGATATCATCCTCCTGAATGCAACTTAAACAGTTCAGGGACTGAATCTCCCAAAGCATCATCAGATTATTGTGCACAGCCTCATGACATCCAGACATTCTAATTCAGCTTTGTACGTGTATAACTCAGCTTGTTTAAAAAAACCCAGCTCCTATTCCACTTTAGAGAGTATAATGTGTGGGTAGAGCTGCAGATTTGGACACAAAAGTGGATTAGGACCAGAGGAGAGAGTTGTTTTTCATGCATATGTCTTCAAAGATACACAAAAGACAGCATCATTAGTTCCCCGTCATTGACTGATCCTGTTTTGCTGCACTGTCCTAAGGTTTCAGACAAAAAGCTGGTTAATCTCAGTGGCTCAGTGATAAGTGCAGTATACTTGGGTGCACTTAATGGTCTTTTTCAAGGAACCAACTGGCTTACAGCAATGGGCTTAAAACTTCCTGGTACGGAGCAGGACAACAAAGGTCCCCGCAGGGCCGGACAAACTGAGGAGATGACTGATGCTAATTACCGGGGCAGTCCGCCTGTCCCGACCCTCTCAGCTTCAGAAAGACACGATGAATGGAGGCTATTTAGGCATGTGTGTAAACCACACACACACACAGAAACAGCACAGTGTCTCTGTATTGTCCTCAAGCAGCTCTGTTTGAGCCGTCTGCTGCAGATGCTCGCGTCCATGTGGTGCACAAAAGACAGAGAGAGATTCACCTCGAGTCACATGATCTGTTCTTTGTTCTTTCCCCGATGTCACCACAGAACCCCACCCCACCACCCTCCTTCTCTAAAGGTGACCTTTAACCTCTGAGCTGAGAGGGGTCTCGTGAGGGCATCAACAGTGAGAAGGAGGCGGGGGTGGAGGATGAAATACAGCAGCTTCTCTAGATGGAGTGTCAAGTAGTTAATTCAGCTATTTACACCAGGAGGTTGACTGATAAGGGTTTCTCAAAGATACAGAGCTATAAGTGCTCATTTCTTCTTATCAATGAAGTCAATTGTTTATGCACCAATCTTTAAACATATTAGCCATTTTCTGAGGATGATACATGTCTTCGGGACCTATGGCCAGCTTTTCTGGAGCTGGCAATATAGGACTTCGAGCCAGGACTTCCTTTGCCGTGTGCTGCAGGGTTTCATTCCAATTATCAACTTGAGAAGAAACCATGTGACCAGATCAAAAGTAAAGCAAAAATCATACCTCCAGATACAGTATGTCTTCAAAATAAACACCATCATTTCTTGCTCCCATTCATCTGTTTCTCTGAGTCTTAGTTTCACTGTAAATCTTAGCTACACAAAGGCTTCACTCTGGCTAGCGATGAATGACTTCAAGCCAGGACTTCCTTTCCCTAATGCTGCATTTTAACATTCTAAAATTAGGTTAGCAAATCAAATAAGCAAAAGTAAAAATTACCCCACAGGATAGGTCTGCAAAATAGACACCATAATTTCTTGTTTTATTACATCCCCCGGAGGAACAAACAAAACGAAAGTATGAAAAGAGATTTGACGGACAAAATGCAATTGACACAGAGACTTTAAGGACAGGCCTGGATGATAAACTGATTCAGCTGTCAGGCTAATGTTACCAGGAGAAAACAATGGTTGCTTTATGTCCAAAAAATAATGTGCATCCCCACTCTTTAGAGTTACAATGACTGGAAATGAACATTTTTCTATTCTCTCGACAAGTTCCTGTTTGTTTTTGTGCAGTGATAATTGTTCTCTCTCAAAAAGCAAAAAGCTGCAATGGTGTTGTGTTGTGCTGTTTGTGCACCAGAAGACATCAAATTGAGGAGTTTAAGTTGGCTTTGCATGCTTTGCACCAAAGACAGCTGTGGAGAGCCCATCTCATACCTACAGGTATTTCCCAAAGGTCTGGATACTACGAAAGCCCTGTGCAGACATGCATTCATACAATTTATTAACTTTATTTTCCTGAGTTAATTTCAGTTTTTTCATCTGAACTTAATGTCAGATGATCATAACTAGAGACCAGCAGCTTAGAGATGCTCTCACCATCTCTGCAGGAGGGGGCCTAGGATTAAAATATTATCCTTGTTGTTTAGCCTTCCACCATGACATGTTAACAGAAACTAATGTTTTTACAAGTACTTAACACAGCTGGGAAAAAAAATCAGAGATATGTAAAATAAGTTGAGATCTTGAGAAAACCACCCAAAGTTACTCGTTATCACAGCAAAACAGAAATAAAATGTTTGGATGATTGTCCTCTCAGGGCTTCTGTAGCAGACTCATTTTACTACTGTTATCATCGTGCAGCTTAAGGGCCCCAAAAACAGCTGTTTGTGTTGGATTTTTTAACATTTCTTCATTCGACCTCAATTTATAGCAGGTATTTTCTGTATTTAAGCCATGACTTTCATTAATAAACTGATCAGTCTTTCTCTTCCTTCACACCCCTGTTTCCTGGTCCCTGTAATGTCCCACAGTAACACAGCTTGTTCAGCTTTTGGGGATGAAAAAACCTGTTCTCTTCCCCTTTTGTTTTGTTTTGCTGAGTGCCGCTGATGTGAAGCACCCTTTACACTGAAAACATATGGATGTTCACAAGTGATTAAAAGGCATTTGTTGTTGTGAACAGACACTTGAGCGTCAGATTGGCCTGTGCAGACGGAGCTGGAGGAGTGCTATCAAGGCATAATGGAGGCGGGTGAAATTATTTCTATTTTCCCCGGGATTCATCAAGTGCCAAATTGCAGCCATTATTCTGTGTGGGTTTGAAGAAGCTGCATCCAGCTGTTCAATTCTGCCCCAGGTGGAGGAGGGATGTGTGTGTGTACACGTGTTTAAACCATCATACACACAGGTGCATGTAATCATACCCCACAGAACTCAGTGCTTTGTCTTTGTCTCTTTTCTCAGTCTGCTGTGTGTAATCGTCCCCGTTATCCACATTATCATTCACACACTTTATACCCTGTTTTCCTCTGACATCACACTCATGGTGAGAAGTTCAAATGTCATTACAAAGCTGTGGTGATGCTAATAATAATGATAAAAATAATAATTA
Source organism: Notolabrus celidotus (assembly GCF_009762535.1). Lineage (NCBI taxonomy): Eukaryota > Metazoa > Chordata > Actinopteri > Labriformes > Labridae > Notolabrus > Notolabrus celidotus. Next base: position 8,192,347 of record NC_048287.1, on the reverse strand, counting down.
ATAATGCATTCGCTTTATTAAATCAGTGAATCTGATTATTGCCATCTGTGATTGGTTGATAATTGGCTGATAAGTATAATAAAACACAGATAATGAAATCCAGAGGGTGATTGGGCATATTCAAAGTCTGACTATGTGGAAACTGTATGAATTAAACATGTGGTCTTTAAAAGTTAAAGGTACATTGTGTAGGAATTGGAATATTTAATGATATCTTGCAATCAGATTCTAGACTGAAACGCTCTGTTGCTCACCCCTCCAGTCAGTGAAGCTATGGTGGCCTTTGAGGACAAGAAGCTCCTGTGATGCATGATATGTATGATCCTTCATTTGTTAAGTTTTTCCATTAAAAACGTCTATTGATACAAATTATTATGCACAACAACTGGTGCATTTCACACAGCACTCACTAAATACAAAAACATGAGTTTGTCCATGTGCTAGTGTAGAAACATGGTGGTGCAAGATGGCGGCCTCTGTGGAAAAGGCTCATATGGCACATATAAAAGGCTTAAATATACAAATTTAAAGCTCATGTGAGGAGTTTTTTACTGGTTATAAACAAACTGAAATTAACACCAATGTCCCTGTTTGACCTTTAAAAGCAGACAAGACTATTTACAGCAAGATTTACTGTACACTAATTGTTTTTCTAAATGACTGCAATAACTTTGAGGGGATAGGTGTCAGACAGGGTGATTAACAGAAGTAACAGCCTGTTTTACATATTCCATAGCAAATATTCACAGTGAATAACACATTTAACTGTTTGAAGAAAGCAAGATGAGATTATTTCATTTGTCAGAAAACACAACTTACACATGTGCAAATAAAATCAGCATGTTGTAAGAGATACCATGAACCAGATGGGGTGCCAAAATCGACACAAGCAGAAAGTTCCTCACAGGAGCTTTAAACATACTAATGAATGTTACATTTAATTTCGACCAAGTCTGTTCTGTTAAACACTGCTAATTACCACACACTGTACCTTTAAATGGAACTCAGGAAATCAAATTCAGACATCCCTCAGTGGGTGATGGATTCAAAACTATAGAGTAACAAGCAATGCCGACGAAGAGCATGTTGGCTTGCAGCTTCAATGTGTGCTAAATTAACTTTTTAATGGGAACTTCCAGTTGTGTGGATCTTTGTTTTTTTGATAAGCAAGATTAGAACTCAGCCAATAAGCTAGAAAGAGGCTAAAGGCGAACCTTTGCCTTTGCCTGGTGATAGCTTGTCAGAAATGTTGTGTTTACCAGAAACAAAGACCCCAATATCATCCAGACCTGGACTGCTCATCGTCTCGTCAGTAACCGACTGATCTGAAAAAAGTCTGGATGATAAAGATTCTTCCGATTTCCTTTATTAGTATGACATGTATCCTGAAACACAGACATTGACGATGTAGCGACTGAGCTACCTGAGTGTGATGCCTTTCTTGTGGATATGTTCAGTTCCTCCTTCTTTCTTGACAAGTCAAATAAAAATGCATAATCAGGTATTTTAAAACCTCAACACCCTGACAAAGAATGAGTGACAATCTGTCTCTTACCCGCCTCCCTGCAATTTTATGCTGTTTCTTGTATTTCTGTCTCACTAACAGCATGTGCACACTCACACACACACACACACACACACACACACACACACACACACACACACACACACACACACACACACACACACACACACACACACACACACACACACACACACACAGGGTTGGGCTTTGTGCAGAGCGTGTGCGTGTGTGTACGGCGTGCCTCATTACTCGCAGTGTGAGGGCTGACAGTGGGGGAGGAGTGGTACTGTCACTATCCCACCTACAGGCAGTGGACGCAGGGAGGCTGAGTAATTACACAGGAGTGGGGTTTGTTCGATCCAGGTGTGACTCCACTGCATTGCTGCCACCTTGTCTGGTAGCTGACAAGAGGCCAGTGCTGACAGCACACACACTCAGCTTTGACTGATAAATGTGTTTACAGATGTATGTGGCAGACAACAGTCAATTATTTACAGAGATGCATGTCTGGAGAGTGTGGTCACAGCATGCTCAATATGACAGCAGGACAGGACAGACAACTGATTGAGGCTGGACCACGGCTATTCCCACCAATTTCATGCTGCGGTCCGACCAAAATGTGAGGCAAATTTACCCCTTCCTTTGGTCTTCAGAGTTTGACTTGAAGATGTTCTTTGTTTACACGCTGGCAAAAGAAAAGTGAAGAATGTCTGTCTTTAAGATATGTCAGAAAACCAACCGTCTGTATTTCAAACATCACCTGAAGTCTTGTGTCACCACCTTTCCAGGAAGTACACCATGATTAACTTTGATGCAGCTTCCAGCTACTCGAGGTCGATTAATGCCAGGTTTAATGACCTCTTAGCCAGGATTAGTACCAGGAATTTTAGGCTGGAAAGAATCAGCTGTGGAGCACCTGTCCATCTGTCCCAAGTAAGCAGTGGTTTCATTGCATCTTGCAAGAATTTCAACTGAAATCTGTTTCAACAAAGCAAAATAAAAATATTTTACGACTTATTAATTTCACTTTGCTGTTTTGAAATGAAGCACAGATGATTAGAAGTTAATTTGAGTCCATGTGTTGTTGCTACAGCTGTATTCACACATGCTCAAAACCCCTAAAAAACAAAAAAAAAAATCAGGTTGGGCTGTAGGTGTGAAAAAAACACCCAAAATTATCTCCCAGACTAAACCTTGGATCATTATTTTCAAGATGAGAACAGAGAAGATGTCTGCACATCTTCCTTGATAGAAATGCAAAAACTGTCCTCATAGTGTAGGTGTCTGTTGTTTCCTGTGTCTTGAGACCTATCTAACCTCCAGCCCTCCATCTGAAGTTTTCAAATCAGTGAGACTTGCTGCAACAGCCTAAACCACCTTCATTAGGAGAAAGGTGCTGCAAAAACTCAAATGATGCATATGCAAAAGTCCAAAACAATTCCTGGACTCTGTGATTTTTAACGATACTCCCTGATATTAAACTACGCCACCTTCCCATCTGAACAATACATATATCTGGTCTGGTCTTCTTCTCTGTCCTGTCGGTAATAAAGCAGTTTCACTTGGACAGGCCTGGAGCACTTCTGTAGTGAAGTCTTGATTTGCAGCGTTTTTCTTTCGCAGTTGTCTTATGTATGTGCGTGCTTTGGCTATGCACCGCCTGTGTGTTTGCAGCTTGTTTGCTGTTCATTCTGTTGTTGTAGCTTTTTGCAGCATGTTACTATCATTTGCAGCATGTTTCAGCCTTTGGGTTGAAGCTGTTGCATTGTCCTTTGTTGGCTAATATAACCATCCCCCCTCGTCCAACAGGGAGGACTTTCCTCTGTGAGGATTGTGTGAAGAAGCAACTTTGAGAAGTTGTGAAAAATTCAACAACATTTGAGGAGTATAAATGTTAAAGAGGCCTGTGAGACATGACAAACAAACAGCTTTAAAAAACACAGTTTTTAATGATGGAGTTTGTGTGGATTTTAAGTCATGTAAGTCAGGAGGATTGTATCAGTCGGATTATTCTGTTAAGCAAATCTCGAGGTAGTAATCTTACTTTTAAGACCCACTCTGCAATCTTTTTGGACACATCTTAGACCTGGTAACCCATTTAATATCATATTTATGTCTTAATTGGACCTTATGATGAATTTAGTCATTAAAATGGAGGCATGTGGAGAGAGTAGTGGTGGCTAAGAGGAAGCCTTGTTTAATTCCAAGCGACTGTTTGTGAGTGGGTGTAGCAGAACAATACCACATTACAACTTGCTAACCACATTACAGTGATCAGCTTGGTCTCCCTGCTCGGAGATAAACCCTTGTTTCCCTCTGGCCTAGCCTTCGCTCTCTATGTGTCTTGAGTAGCCCTGCTGGGTAACGTGCTGGAGGATTGGCCTAAGTAGCATAAAGAGCTTTTCACCAACCTGCTTCTTCCTCTCCATGTCAACATCCATTAGAGCTCACCTCAAGCTAACCCTAACCTGACATATGATCTAAAAACACTGCCAATTCTCTCTACACTGGAAATCATCTTCTCTTTACTTCAGATACTTAATGGGTTAACATATGGCACCTTCAGAAGCAGGTGAATTGAGTCCATTTGGTCTTAAAACACTCATTCATGTATCTTCTTTATCTTAGAGTTTAAATAAGGCCAGGCTCAGACTCCTGGAGGCTTAATTTCCTTATCAATTAAACATTTCGGCTCCATCACACACGAGGAGAAACTTCCCAGATATCAGTCTCTGCATCCAAGATATGATAATGACTCATCACTTACAGGTTATTTAGATATCCTTTGTTGCAGATTGAGCAACATACCAACCAACGAGAACTTGAGTGACCTCAAGGTGCAGCCATTGCAGTCCTGCTGGGAGAGTCTTGGCGTAATCATCCGAATTTTAATCCTAAACATTGAACCTTATCAAAACATGGGAAGGCCTTGATGATTCTGCAGGGGATCTGGGTGTGTAAGATCTGTAAAGCCCTCACATTATAACATTTGTCTGACCAACCAAAGGCCAACAACAAATGTTTGAGCCATGTGTTGGGACAAATGACTCAGGTACATGTATGGAACTTCTAAGGACTGAGGCCTCAGAAACCAGCATGATACTGTATTACAACAACAAATTGCATAATTTATCAGTGGCTCTGAGCAAATCATTGTCAAACGATGAGCATTTTCTTATCTGCCTCAAACAAGGGTTTGCATACGTTTGGTGTCTGAGAGTCAATATCATCTTTGAACATGGAGTCAGGGGACAGAAACTTGTAATCCAAGTAGCATTCATCATTCACAATACAGTGGGCCTTGGTTGCATGCAGGAAGACAGACCATGTGGCGAGCAAAAGAGGTAAAATGCATCTTCCAAAGTTATATGGAACCACCACAGACAACATTTTGATTAATGTTACTTATATAAAAATGACTTGACTCTGCTGCTATCGTTAATTTTCCTCTGAATCTGTTTTCACTCACTAATGTCCTGCCCACAACACTTTCTGATTGGCCAGATAACGGTGACACTTTACTGTACTGTAAGTGTGTCTAGTTTACTGTTAACTCTTGCTCCAAATATTGTGGATAGTATGTAGTCACATACTACTAACAATCAGTTTTGGTATTAGCCCTATAAAACAATATCGTTCAATCCCTACATTTTGAATTGTACTTTTAAAATGGACATTTCAATATGACCTCAGGCAGGTTTTCCTTGGCTTCGCAGTCTTCCTCAAGTTGACACTGGAGGAAGTGCTGTATTTTGCACATCCACATATGCTTAATGCAACACAAGAGGTTGCAGCTTGCAAATCCATAGGCTCATGCCTGACACTCATTTTGCTCTGTATTAATCTCTGTTGCTAGCCTGATTATTCAGCGCACCAAAGAAAAGGTCTTGACCTGAATATCCAATATTAGTCATTGGGATAGTCGTCTGCTGCACAGAAAGCCCTGCCCCAAGAGGCTAAATCATCACCAGACAATAGCCCATTGGTTCCAGGATTGGCTTAAATTTAATGAAATTAATCTGGAAGATTTTAGTCATGGTTGAAAAACTGATGAGGATTGGTAGTAAATAACCCAAAACAAAAAGCAGCCACTGTTATCATAGTCACACTTTCTACATTCAATGATATGCCTTAGAGAGCCAAGAGAAGGCGTGCTGGCTGGCTGGCTTCCTCTGTTATAGTTTCCATTTGTCGCCTCTTGTGTAAAGAGATGTTAAATAAGGAAATCTGCTCCAAGTGTGTGGTGATGGTGCTAAGCCACATGATATAATAGCTTTAATGGTGGAGTCAACAGAATTACACATGTTAGAGTAACCCTTCTCTACACAGGCTGTGTTGGCAGAACTTCAATGATACACAAACACACACGCACTGATGAGGCAGAAGCACTTTTTAAGTCTGTGTGATGTGTTATAAATAGTCAAGGCACTGACACAAGCAGAGATTCACCTCTGGCACTCAAAACTGTGCAGCTAGACAAATAAGATGGAGTGCACAGAAACATGGACACACACTCTTCTGTAAAGAAAGAAATGAAAAGAACATCAAATGATTTTGATACCTGCAGAAGAAAAAAATCCGGTTTCATGGGAAGGGAATCTTAAGTCCATTTGTATAGAGGAAAAATGCAGTGTGTCAAAAAAGAGCTAGACTGACTTGCTGCAGAGGTCTTCATAGTATTTATTGGGTTTATTTATGCTCCACAGTGGATGGGTCCTTATCATTTTGCAGACACATTGGCCTTAAGTATAGCATTACCCTAAGATTGGCACTCCCCCTTATGTCAAATAGTTTGTCTAAGAAACTCTGTCATTGATTATATTCCCATGTTATTTGGAACAAACATGCATGGTCCCCATAGGATTTTTTTTAAGGCTTATTTTTAAAACAAGTTTTTCCTAGCAAAGCAAACCCTCAGGTAAACATTTCATCCTTGAAAACATGTTGGCGTTATATAAAAAGCACATGTGTCTTTTAATTTGTAGTGGATTGTCATGGTCGCCAGAGGATGAATCCCAATACTTTTAACGACTTCCTGAATGTTTTGTTGGCTACAAAAACAAGGTCTAAATTTGGTGTTAATATGAGGCTTAAATTGATTTTTAAAATGTTCTGAACGTAAGAAAGGTTTGTATGAAGTTGAGCTCATTCATGGTTTCTGAGGAAGCTTTTCAATGGCAAGATATTTTGAGAACCAATGGCAAGACTGGCATAAAACATTATTTTTGTTTCCTCCACAAAGTAATTTATAAAAAAAAACTCCACCATTGTACACTCTTGCTTTGCTTCATTCATGTTTTTATAAATCCCCTCACTGTTAATGGAGGAGCACAACATTTTCACATTACAAACAGATTGGCTTAAACATTTGCTGGGAACGTTGACACTCCTAAAGGATAAACACTTTTCCTCACATTCACTTTTGTGTCATTAAATCCAATACTGTGATTATTAGTGTGTTGAGTTTGTTTATATTCCCAAGAGGATGAACCTTCTGGTTATTAACCCTATGGCTTTTCTTCCAGAGCCACCATGAGGAAAATGCTTTCACCTGGATACAAAAAATCATAGTCTTAGTCATGTCATAGATATTTATGATTCACAGAGGATAATCCAAAGGTTTTTAAAGATCTCATGACCATTCTAGGTTTTAATTTCTATTTTTACACATGGAGAAATTGGAGGTTGAACTTTTTTCGTAATTGCCACTTTATGAGTCATTTTGAGTTTTCCTCCTTTCCACCCATAAACTTTGGACACTGGAGTTTGCTGGGATTATACTCCTAAGAGGATAAACCCTCTGACTACTTGATACAGCAATCAGTAATAGTAACTACTGGCTATCCCACAAAGCTAAAGTACATTCTGCAATAAAATAAATCCTCTGAGTACAGTGGACGTGATCTTTCCAAAACTTTGGTGTTGTGGTTTGTCATGAATACTGAATTTCCGCCTTCAGGGGATTTGGATTTCTGGTCTTGTTTTGAAAACGAACTAAATTAAACTTAATTCAGTTCAGTGGAGAGAAAGAAAGATCAGATATGTAACGTGAAATATTTCTCTTTCATACCATTAGGCACCATAGAAGCTCCCTTAAATAGCACTTTAACTGCAGTCATCGCTGCATTATTCATCAGCTCTTGGAGGCAGCAGCTCCCTGGAAGACACAAACACAGTTACACCAGTCGTCCTCAGTTTAATGAAGCCCCGAGGAGGCCACTGATGTCAAAACACAACCAGCGACCGGCGAGTGAGCTGACTGCATCACGGTCAAAAGAGTCAGACTACCCCTTTAATAAAAGATACTGCAGTGGTAACACTAAAAGGAAGAGACACTCCTTCCACTCAGAGTGAGGGGTTAAATTCAGGTCCCGAGTCAGAGGATGTAATATTTGGTTGCTGTGTGTCACAGCAGCGCCATTTCAAATCTCTCCTGATAATCTAACCATTTATCCAATCAGATGTTCTAATCAAGAGGAGAGGATGTTGTTTCCTGAAAGAGGGAAGCGGGTTAAATGATAGATTCAAGTGGAAAGAAATAATCAAAGTCTTTGTAGAGCCAGCGCAGTATTTATGGTTCATGTTTTTCTAAAGTTAATGATTTAAAAACTCTCTAATTCAAAGTGTTTTATCTAGTCAATTATAGCACTTAAGCTGAACTCTTGATTGTGATACTAAATCTGGTTTTTAATAAGCTGATGCACAGACTCCTGCAGTAAGATAAGATAAGATAAGATAAGATAAGATAAGATAAGATAAGATAAGATAAGATACTCCTTTATTCGTCCCACAACGGGGAAATTCATGGAGTTACAGCAGCAAACAAGAAGGTGTACAGTACAAGAATACATATAGAAAATAAATGTCCATCAGAGACGACAGCTTGGCAACAACTCTCCCGTCAGCCACCACCTCCACAGGGTCCAGGACTGAGCTGGCCTTCAGCACCAGCCCGTCCAGTCCCACTCTCCTTTATCCTGTCCGCCCACGTTCGTGTCTGCTGTTAGCTCTGTTAGCATGATGCTACTCTGTCAGTATTCCCTCTGGTGCTGGGTTAGCTCGTCCACCTTATCTTAGATAGATCTTTCATTCCCCATAACGGTGGATGGAAGGACAGGTCGATGTCGTCTTTTCTTAGCTTGCACCTCAGTACCAGCACGTCGTCCTGACGTACAAGCTGATCTTGTATGTAAACAATGTTACCATAATTACACGCAGGATCTCCGGACACACAAATATAGTAAAGACACCACTGCAAACGTATCCAGTTTGGTGTCCATGGCCAACAAATGAGTCATTAAAAGTCATGACAGGCTCCAAATACAAAGAGAACTAAACAGATATAAAAAAAGGTTGAAAAATGAACAAGGAAGAGAGAGCTGCTGCAACTAGCAGCCACTTGAGCGGTACTGCAGAGATATGGGGTGCATATGAGCTGTCGGGTCCCTTGTTCTTGGTGTGTGTTGGTTTCTGCTAGGATTGCCCCTTATCTCTGATTCTGATCTTCATAGAAAGGATTTCAAGGCAAAGCCAGGAAGAGCAGGATGCCCAGTTTGCATCCTCAGAATTCCTCTTCTTTTTGAAGATGATGTGGTTCTGTTGGTTTCTGCAGTCTGGGGCCTCCAGCAGGAATAGGGGTGGATGGCACCCAAGTGGCTGAGTGGATGAGAGTCAGCACCTCTAATTCTGCCCCCTGGTTCTAGGGATGTAAGCAAGTATCTTGAGGTCTTGTTCACAGTGAGGATAAAATGGATAGTAAGATTGACAAGTAAGTTTGTGCTGCATCAGCAGTAATGTGGGCGCTGCACAGGACCGTGGTGGTGAAGAGGGAGCTCAGCCTGAAGGTAAAGCTCTCAGTCTATCTATGATCCAACCCTCACCTGTAGTCACGAGCTTTGGCAAGTGGCCAAAAGAATTAGATCATGGATACAAGCGGTTACAATTAGTTTCTTCTAAAGGGTGGCTAGGCTCAGATTTAGAGATCAGGAGCTCTGGAATGAGGTCGGTGTAGAGTTGTTGCTCCTTTGCATCAAAAGGAGCCAGTTGTGTTGGTTCTGGCACCTGATTGGGACGTCTCCTGGATGCCTCCCTTTTGGAGGTTTTCCTGGCATGCCCAGAGCTCACTGGATCCCATCTGGCCTGGGAACGCCTTGGGGTCGAGCTGAAAAACGTTGCTTGGAGAGGGATGTGTGGGTAAATTTGCTCGGCCTGCTGCCTCTTTCACCCGATCTGTACAGTGGAAGAAAATGGATGGATGATTGGCTGGATGGATGCACAGAATGCCTTTATGGTCACATTTATTGTTGTGGAAAGTCTTGAACTGGCGCCTTTCCTCCTGACAGTTTACACTGCATTTCATAAAAGTGTATGAATTGTTTAGAGTGAACACTGCTTGAGTATTTAATGAGATGAAACTCATATATAGGTTGACAGAATTGTCTTCATGGATGAAATTGTCTTGTCTCTTGTCACTTTCGCACAAGGATATTAATCATAGATTTGTATTTGGCATCAAGTGATCAGGCTCGTGAACAGTCCTGGTATAACTGGGTCATATCTCTGTCACATCACATAATCTGACATGAAATGAACACAGCGGTGGACCAGGACTGGTCAGCAAGCTCTGCAGGGGCCTTCGATGCGCAGTGGGTTAGATATAGCAAACTGTGCATCTGACCTTGATCTGTGCGGCTGTTTCCTCGAGATGATGCAGTTTTGATCACTTAGAAAACACTCTGCTCATCCTGCAGATACAGCAGATAAAAATTAACAAACACGAGTTCCTGTCTAATAATAAACACTCCTGGGTGAACAGAATGCACGAAGCATATGTAAATGTGTGCAGAGTGAGAAATGAAGCAATCACGACTTCATCTGTAAAAGAGGGTTGTTAACAGGAACAATATGTGCAGACTGGAAAGTGATTGAAGTGATGATATCAGTGGGAGCAAAGCTGTGAGTCTTTTTTCTTCATTTCTCATGTTGGAAGTGAGATTAAAGCAACTTTCAGGCAGCATGTGTCTTTCTCAAGCAAAAATACCCATTTACTTTTATCACCTGAACACAACTTTTTTAGAGTAAAATGAGGATACAGATGGCCTCAAATGATCCCACAAAGCAGCAGGTTCCTTTAGCTGGGACGGAGCTAAAAGCTGCATAAAGAGTCAGCAGAGCAAACACATTTACATATGAACTTCAAATGTGCAAATACTTTCCATCCATGCATCCATTATAACTTTGTTTTTATGCATACTCAGGTTTTGGTAGGAGGGGGTCAGGTGAAGGATGGGTTGCAAAATGAAATACTTTTCCCTGTGAAACTGAGGTCACACATGCACCTCACAACTTGAGGTTATCTGTGTCAAAAGGAGGAGGCGTCTAACATCATCAGGCAAAATCAGGACCTTGTTACAAAGTTTTAACATTTGAGGAGGCTGGATCATCAGTGGACATTTGATGGTATGGATGTAAAAAGTATGTCTCACTTAGTGAGATTTCTTTGATCCACTGTATGAGGACATACTCCAGGTTTAGTATCAGTGTTGTTTACTTCATGTCTCTAAGCACTCTTTTTTCCTGACCTGAACTAGTTCATGACCTAGATGTTTTTGTCTGTGTACAGAACAACACTTTACCCCTTCAATAGTGGATGAGTTAATGGAGCTTTTCAGCTGCCAAGGTTTCATCTCCTCAGTCTACACTTCAGCTGTAGTGCCACTATCCGCTGAGGGCGAACAAGCTCCTTCAGAGCGTGAGGAAAGAAATGTATGTGCGAAAAAGACAAACTTTGTGGATAAAGACGTTGGTTTTGTCATTTTTCATCTGTGGGTGTCTCAGGGCCTGGAGTTAAGTGAGTTACAGGCAGCGGTCGATTCATCATACTTATGGCACTCATGGAGCTCCCTGAAGGAACGCTCTTTCAAATCATCCTCCTCTTTCTTCCCTACGATGCACCATTACCCACAAACCACCTGCTGCCCTTCAACACCTCTGGCTCATCAGGTTTACAGAATAGGACTCTATGGTTGATGGCTCTGTGTGGACCTGTTGGCCTTGTAATGGTCTGGGCAGCACATCCAAATAAAATAAACTGTTTCATTTCGACTGTTACTACTGCCGGCCTCGATATGATGTACGATAGAGACAGGAAACACAGCTTTCTGCTGCTTGTGGCAGTCTGAGCAGAGAGAGAGGATTGGAGTTCAATATTTTGACACTGTTTTTACAAAGATTCACTTTATTTTACTTTTCCTTCATAAAAACTTGAGCACCTATCTGCATACATTAAAAGACAGGCAACATCTTTCAAGGAGCCTGAATGTCTGCAAAACTGCGGTGGCAAAATTCAACAGTATGCTGATTGAATAATAAAATACTTATTGACATTGATACATTTTTCCGACATAATGGTGCCAAAGAGAAGTCTGTAAATTGTTCATGGAAAGGGTTTAGCTCAGAGACTGTTGTCTCAGCGATATCACTGAAAGGCTTCTGAAGAGGCATTATGAAGCCCAAAGATGATCAATATGTTTAAAATGCTGACTTCAGCTTCCTTTTGATCTAGACATCAGCAAAGAGGTGGAGTTTAGGCCATAGAAGCCACCTGACTAAGAGCTACAACGTGTCCACACATCAGTCAAGACTGGGCAGTGGAGCTACGTGATATACTTCTGAAGCTTCATGCACAGGATGGAAGTCTTCTGACAGTGTGCAGTGTATTTTTTTCCATAATGTTTGTGATAATGAACCAATTACATTCTCTTTGTATCAACATAAAATGAAGACAAAATCACAGAGTTTAAATCTCTTGCATTTGTATTCTCAAAGACAGACACTTCTGTTTGAGCGATGGAAGCAATGTATAACACTACACTGCAAAGCATCCTGGGGGTCTACCTTGAACAAACAGTGTATATGGAGGGCTAAGTGGAGGGACAGATGACCACTTTCCTTTGTTCCCCCCAAAATGGGTTGTAACAAACCATCTCTTCTGCACGCCAGTCCTTTGCAAACACACATGCAACTTTTGATGTAAGGAATGTTGAGACATGAAACTACGACTAGATAGTTATCCAGCCTTATTTGCAGAAATCCGTTTAGAGAGAAACAAAGAGGTTAAATATCCGCAGATGATAAATGTTGGGCTCTAGATTTGTATTTTGGTAGCTGTGTTCCATGTTACACCTCCTCAGTTTGCAAAGCATCCTGGGAATTCTTCCAAAAACACTATTTAGAGGGCTGTTTGGACCCTTTTTCTTTGATTCCTGAAATAAATGGGTCATGATAATAAGGAATATTTGGGCTGAAGCTTTCTTTTCTATGTGCCAGTCGTTCTTTACAATCAAGATTTCTGCAGTAGTTATGAGAATAGAAAAGATGAGGAGGCATGATGTCTCCAACTAGAGAGTTGACTGGATTTATCTGTTCAGAGATTAATAAAGAGCAGGCTTTAAACATTGGGTTCTAGATCTGCATTGTTGGTCTATGCAGTCTGCCTCTTTTGAACTCCAACTACCAGCCAACACATTCTAGAAAATATATGCATGTATCTGTTTATTCATCCAACCAAAATTGCAAACAAATTGCATCTCACAGCCTTGAGTCCCAAGCTGCCAAACCCTCTCTTTACCGAATGTTAAGCTAACCTGCAAAAATATCTGAAGAAGTGCGGACACGTGGACACCAAAACAGTACTGTGTTTTACCATCTGCAAAACAACAACCATTAAACCTTGACTTTGACATTTTCCATAGTTCATTTTGCTAAATAATTTCAAGGTATACGGAGAAAACAGCCCAATAAGCTTAAATTAACCCTCAACTAGCCAGCTGGTTGAATTAAAGTAAACTGTGACAGCTGTGCCAGCAGGAGCAGCAGCTAATCTATGAAGCTTACAACCTTTACTACAGCCAGATCCAGGTCAGGGGTCTTTATGTCTCTTTTTATAGTACAGCTTTGCATCGTGAAATAAAAGTTGTAACCTCTTCCCACTTCACACGTGCAGTAAACATGCACAAATATTTCAATTTGGATAAAATAAGTAACACTCATGCAACTAACCATACCGTGCCTTTTGGCAAGCGTCCTCTGTTGCATGTCCGGCTGCATTAGTCGTACTAATCTCCTCCTGCTTTTTACTCTCATCTCAACCTGGAGCCTTATGTGATTCAGCATCTGTTGTTGCTGCATCGGCTATCAACTGTGTGATACCAACAAATACACGAGATGAACACACACAGAGAAGCAGAGGCACAGCAATGTACATCGCCACGGGTCGTTTTGCATTGAGTTTTTTTGTTGTATGTTGATTACAGTGTGCTGCAATTACCACTGTGAGGTAGGAGGAATGGTTAGAACAGTTTACACACATAGTCAGGGATCTACTGTTGGTAAAAACACACTCCTTCTCTTTTTCACTTTGGATAAATGGGGTGAAAAAGCATAGATGGAGTGACAGTGAAAGACTGTTTACAGCTCTAATGACTGCGCTTAAACTAATTTCCAGACACTACTGATATAAATATTCATGGTGGGATTATTTAATACAAAACCTGAGTTAAATGCTTTAAGAGGATTTAAAGAGCAGGTAATATGCACTTCTGCTCCTGATTTACAAGCTTTCTGTTCTGCTTTAGTGCTGTAATGAAAGGTGTTCAGTCATTTGAATGAGTCATAAACTGACGGCCTATTTACAAATAGTCTGTAATCCCTGCCAGAGAAGATATTTTTAGGATGAATCTCATTTTATCCTGTTTAACCCAAATTCTCATGCCTACTGTTTCTGCTCTGTGTGAATCTGTTCAGCTGTCCTTAATTCTGCACGCCACAATACTTTTTTTAGTCACTGTGGCTGCATGAAGGAGGTTTTGGGTGATATTTTTAAGTTCAGAAATGGAAAGGTTTAATTTGTGTTAAAGGCATAAAGTAGATAACAAATGAAAACTGAAATACACCACCTATGGCTTCGTTTTATTTCATCAGGGCAAAGAAAGGTGATTCTTTTAGAAACTGAAAGTCTGCATGTTCACAAGTTTTTTCTTTTCCAAATATACAACACCACTCTGTCAGGATAAATTCAGGCCTACCAGATCATCGGTAAGGTTTTTTAACAATAGGACAATAACCTTTGCTTTAAGGAGGGATGTTACAGAGTGACTTATTTCCTAGTAGCTTTAACGAAAATTGAAATTCAAACTAACTGATAAGTCAACAGATAAGAAAACAGTCAGAAAGCAGCCAAAATCTAGCTTAATTTATTGATTGCTACAAACAGGCTCAGAGTCAAATTGATTTGAAAAGCGTGGCTAACATTAGCAGAGCTAGCACTACCAGCCTTCAGTCCTCCTTGCAGGTTAATGTCCAAATGCTTGTGCTGGTGACTCATTGCTCTGGTAAAGTAGTTAGATTTCAGTTTAACCAGACACATTGTACATACAACTTTATCTCTGTTTACTAGATCAACAAACTGACAAACCTACGAGATTACATCTGTCACCTGTGCTTGTAGACATCCAGGTAGTAGAGCATTATAGCATCATGGCAGCAGACATTAACCGGATATACAGCCACAGCTAGTGGAGGGAGGCTGAACTACAGCTTAGACACAACATAAGACTGACATTTTGGGCCTACAATAATAAAAGTATTATACAGTTAACTCAGATTTTGGTTCTGCTGAGCAAGGTAGCAGGGGTTACAACATGTAACCGTTTACTTGACAGAACGTGCTCATCCCTGTCTTTCACTTCAGAAACAAAAAAAATAAAAAAATGAAGTTTTAAAACAGTTTTTTTATCTTAATTAAAAAAGACATTTAAACAACGTTTACTAATGACTTTGGCCTGAAGCATCAGTTCTGACAGAAGATTGTGCTTATTGTTTCCTTCAAGATAACAAATAATTGTTCTGTTAAGTTGATAACCTTATTGGCAAACAAGGGTCCTTATTATCTGCAGTGTGGTTGTATGATGTACTTAGTAAATCAATAGCAAGTGTATTACTCACAGGTAATCTCGGGCAACTCGGTCCATTTGTTGAGAAACTGACCGGGGAACCAGAACAGAAGCTACACTAACAACCTCTGCAGACGGGGTCAGCTCTACCACATCATTGCGCAAATTTAACAAGCTCAGACTCAAACATTAACTTTGGTGTAAGTGTACGCTGAATTTTGACATTTTTCAGCGCTTTAATTTGCTGTCAGAAAGCCACTTAGGGCTGCTCGTGAAAGCAACACATACATGTACCTCCACCATGGTTGTGTTTTTGTCTCTTTCGAAGCTCATGGACCCGAATAGCTGATCACTGCACTGTAGGCAGAAGAACATGTTTTTATTGATTCTGTTAATCCTCTTCCTCTCCAGCTCAACGGTCTTGTCCAAAAATGGTCCACCATGGCTGAGAAAACCAAAGATGCTAATGGCCTGGAATATCAAACTAAGGGTTTAAAACAGCAATCCTCAATGGGAATGGCTGCGTCACATTAGTATGTACAGTTTATGGTTCTGATAGTTGTAGACTTTGTTGCAGATTCAGACGAAAGAATTGCTTATTGCTCCTATCTCCAAAGTGCTGACATGGAAAGCTAACCCATGCTTCAACAAGCTGATTTGTGGTTTCGGCTTTTACCATTTAGGGATTTCAAACTTTAGCTCCTCAAAAGTTGCTTCTAGTAAGTTTGTGAATATAATAATTAGACTCAAATGGGTTTTTCAACTTTAACACACTGTACTCTGCAGCCTCATGTGACCAAGCTGCAGTTCTCCTGCCTCAGCCCGTCTGCTTATGTCAGAGAGCCAACACTGTGTGTGCACTCTCTGCCAAGCCTTCCTGCCTATTTAACTTCTCTGAGGTGTGTGTGTGTGTGTGTGTGTGTGTGTGTGTGTTTGTGTGTCTGGAGTGACATTCCCCAGTGCGTCTGTTTCGCACCACTGACCAGCAAAATAAAACGGTCTGCATGCCGCGCTGACACATTGACACACACAAGTACAAATGTATCACTCCCTGCACTCACATCCCCAAACTCAGCCTCTCTCCAACACACACACACTTACCTATAGTCACACACCCTTACACACTTTGTTTGTGTAGACTGCTTGATTCA
This sequence comes from Notolabrus celidotus, assembly GCF_009762535.1. Taxonomy (NCBI): domain Eukaryota; kingdom Metazoa; phylum Chordata; class Actinopteri; order Labriformes; family Labridae; genus Notolabrus; species Notolabrus celidotus. The sequence goes on along the minus strand of NC_048287.1, from coordinate 8,175,719 downwards.
GTCTGGCCCTTCATAACCTTGCAGCTACTCAAAATTATTCTTTCCACTTCATCATTTACTGCCAGCGCGTTAAACAAAATGTCACCAGCAGACGAGTGCTCCACCTCCTCAATAGCTGTAATTTGCTCGCCACTTGAGGGGCTAATGGCAAGCAAACATGACAGTTGGAATTGGTAAGTGTTGGTGTCTGGCTCGCACTAAACAAAAGGGCAACAGGCCACTGCTGAAGTGTTGTTGTCTGAGTGTGCAGTCATCAGATAGCGCTCTGCAGAAACGAGAGAAGACAGTTCGGTGTTTGTTAGGCGACATAAACTGTCTCTCCATGGTGTGTTCAGCCTGAAATGATGCTATAAAATCATAGCACATTTACAGTCTGCTCATTTGGCTCTGCTCCACAAAGCAGAAACACAGACAGGCTGCAACAAGGAGGAATAGATGTGGTAGGTACTCAACCCAGCTGCCACAAAATCCAACCCAAACTGAAGCTTTTATCGTCTTCTTTAAGTGTCTGTTGATGTGTATTTCAAGTCCTCCATGATGATGATATCTCGGTGTCTGCACCATCTACAGACTATAAAACACAGGTTAATGACTCAAGAAACCTAACAGTCGTAAAAACAGAGTGCTACATGTCTTGAACTGGTTCATATCCATAAAATTGTCCATAGCACAATGTCACAGAGTCTTAATTCTTTAAACCAGCAGGTATTTTAAATGTGGATTGACAGATATGATTTTAACAGGCCTTAAGACTACCAGTGAGAGGGAGCTTGGGAAACAAAAATAATGTGTTTATTGATGATCTGTCTCTGCAGTTAATGATGTCTCAGTCGCACAGTTTATAAAACCAACCATCCAACCTGTTATTTTCCCCAAAGAGCTGCAGATACCTCAGAAGAAACACCTGCACAAATTGTTTTTAGTGACAGACAGACGATGTCTTCTTCATGTCAATTCAAGCCAGGGGTGCATCCACACTTTTTGACTGGGTCGGCCCAACTGGGGACTTATGCAAGGGGACCATAAAATATGTGTACCCTGTATGTCTCCCCTTATTATATCTACCCAACAACTAACATTAAAGCATCAAACAGGTGTTTTACGCCTACTGTTTTCACCACTATATACATTTAAACCTTATGAATTAACAAATTGTACACATTATAATGCTCTTATCTTAATTATTTAAAGACTCAAAAAGAAGACGTCTGACAAAGTCAAGACATTAAGTGCTAACTGAAGGAAATGTGCAAGTTGATTGTAGCGTAAGTCCCACCTCCATCAAAGAAAATAATGAATCTAGTTGTGCAATTAAGCATGGCACCAACCTTAAGTTTGAATAGAAGCTAATGCAGAAGTGCATAAAACTGAAGTTCCTCAAGTGTCCTCTTGAGGCTGGCAGCAAATAGCCATGGAAACCCTGTTAGAGCCAATATTAAAAGGCCAGTTCATAGCAGGATTAAACGTGTTTACAGCCTGGTACAATAAACAGTGATGCTATAAGTGCTAAGAGTTATGCATAATTAAACATTAGTTGTAGGGCTGACTTGACTGAAAGTTGAGTGTGTTTTAGCCTGCAACCAGCTCATGCCACCCCTGAACATAACCCTGACTCACGCCAGCTCATATCACACCCCAAAGTGTTTCACTAATATTGAAATAAGACTACAAGGAGTCCTGGTTTAGCTCAGTTGTTAAAGCAGACATCTTATATACTGAGGCTACAGGCCTAAATGCATCAGTAGCATGCTCAACTTCAAGCCTCGGTAGTTAGATGCTTGTGTAGCCCACTCTTTTCTCTTGTCTCTTTTGAGCTGTTGAAGGCGAAATAAGCCCCAACATAAAGCTTTAAAGTTAAAATAGAAGTGATTAAGTATTAAGTAATAAATGCATCATAATCTTCACATTATTATAAAAAGAACATAGAACGATTATTATTATTATTTTTAATGGGAGGCATAAAGCCATTTGTTTTCAAAGGCAAGATTTTAACCATGGAGATAGTGCTGTATTCTTGTTCCATGCAAAACTCATAGAACTCCCAGAGTTTTGACACCTCAAGCTGGGTCTGAAGTTGAAGTTCATGCTGGGATTACAACCAGCATGTCAGCAGGATCTTGCATCTGTGCTACAGTTTTGCTTCATCCTTGATTCAGCTTCCAAAACCAGCAACAGCGTTTAAGATGCTGAGTATTTGGCCTCCCAGATTGTTCCACCTAGCAGGAGTGTCATGGATCTGTGTTTATATTCTCCACAAGTTTGGGCTTTCACCCAACGTTAAAGTGGTGTTAGGATTTACAATCAGGAGTCTGCGAAGGATGTGTCAGATGTTCAGTAAATGGATCACTTAAAGGCACATGTCATTCTTGTGTCTAACTACCTTTCTGGCTCACCTGCTCAGTACACCTCGGCCTGTACAGTAGCTTTGTTAAAAATAGAATGAGTGTGTATATTTTTAGCAGATCAAAGCAGAATGCTGCTTCTGGGATACTTTTGAAATGTGCTGGGACAATCTGTTGGAAACTCAAGCCTTAACTCGAGTGACCTGACCAGAAGAAGGCTGGATTGGACGATAAAACACTTGAGATCATTATTCAATTATTTTGTACCTTAACAGTGTGTAAATATTGTATTAAAAAGAAATACTGTCATTTGGTAAGAAATATAATTCTGTCTGCAGTAAACCTGTATCTGGCATTTTGCAGGGTGTTGTTATGGCGCTTATTAAACCACAGTTTTTATTTTCCTCCACCTGCGTTCAGAAGCATAGCAACAACAATCAGACTATTTACCACACTTTATCTTCATCACTTCACACTGGCTGCTCAGATGAACACATGGCAGCTGCAGTATGTGTCTGTGTGACGTGCTGTCTGGCTTTGGGCCATAGAGAGCGGAGAGTAAAAAAAGCTTACGCTTGGCAGTAAAGCAGCTTACGGTGACACAGCAGAGGGCAGCTGGACATTAACCTTCAGGTGTTGACGCTGTGGGGTCACTGTGCAGTTAGCTAGAGGGAATCCTTTCAGTCAGAGCAGCTGTGGTTATCTTTATCCACACACATTTATCCTCGCTCTGCAGGAATAATGACACCAGAGAGAGAAGAATACGCTTTCTAATACACACCTTTTTCATTAGATTTATTTCCATGCAGACGACATACAGCTTTATTTATCTTTTCGCCCCAGAAATAACAACCAGTTTATCACACTCAGGTGTGCCCTTGTGTAAATACAAGCTCTCTAATGACCTTCTTCTTCCACTGAATAACCTTTTACAGTTATAGAATCTTCAACAAGTATGTTAAATCTGGAGTCCAATCTTGTTGTGCACAGAATCTCTTAATATAAGGTCCCTCCTGCTGCTCAAAAAGATGGAAGCAGTAATTATTACATCCATCACATCCAGTCTAATTACATCACTATATGGATGCTTAAAGTGGGGTAGATAATCAGGCAGTGATTTTACTTCCCCGATATGCTCAGAGGATGAGAGGGGCTGCACCATTTTGGAATCATAAACATCAAACATGTTAAATATTTATGATCTGATATCCTGATGAGTTGGGGGGAACCCTGATGAAAGCCAAGCACCAACTCTGGATTGTCATGTGGTGCAAATTGATAGCCAATCAGGAAGCCAGCTGACTGATAAAGGAAGCACAACAAACAAAGCCATGGCGACAATGGTAAGCACGAAGCATTCAGTTCGATGAACATCAGAAATGGACGACCAGCTTGTTGATTAGTGGCAGCGACACGTGTTTCTACAAAGTGTCTGTTAAACAACCACAATCAAACTGACAAGAGACGAGTGGAACAGAAATGACTACGGCAATGGATGAACCAGGTAGCTAAGCATGTAGGGACATTTAGCTTCATGGTAGCCACTTAGTGGGTGCAACCACTGTGACTCTCACTTACCGTGACTTTATACCCTTCCATTTGACGGTAAGATGTACTGGGATGTAACTCCAGCTGTTTTTATCCCATATATGAACCTTTGAGTGATGGCAACTCAAAATAATGACATGGAAATATTTAAGGATACCTGAGATATGTTAATAATTCCAGGTATTGCTGACCTGAGAATAAGGTATCTATAACTGATACTATGGATGAAGATTGACTCATTTAGTTGAGTACAGCTTTAAAAGAGAAGATAAATCTAAAGGTTAGAGTTAGGACAAGGCAGCAAATAAAAACATGGAGTGAGATACAGACAGAGACAGGAGAGATTTATGATGAGGTTCAATGAAGAGGGCAATATCAACTCACATCAGGGTTATGGTGTGTTTCTGTGCATGTGTGTGAGAGAGAGAGCTGCTGTCAGTCCAGAAATTGAGTGATGAGCCGTCAGGATGTCTTATTGCAGCGAGATGCAATAACACCTCCTTCTTCTCCTCCTCCTCCTCCTCTCTGCTGTCTTCATATCAGTCTATCAGTCCTGACAGGTGTGGAGGTGCTGCAACCTTTTCTTCGGCACTGAAATAATCTAAATTAATGATGTCAGTTTGGGTGAATCAGGAAAACACTCTAAATTAAAAAAACACTACCACCTGTGAACTTCATTCAGGAATAGTTTTGTGCATGTGCACAGTTTGCACTTTGAGTCCTGCAGCCTTGTCCTCAGAGGGAGGTTACCAGGTTTGGTGCCTGCAAATTGTAGTGTATTAAAACCTCTGCTCACTGACCGTAACAGGCTACCCTCCCTGCAGACCCAGATGCTGCACAGACCTGCTGGGTAGCTCAATAAATAGACAGGCTCCATAAATAATGGACGCAGCCACCAAAAGTCACCCATCAGTTTTTCGACTGCCTTTGGGAAATCTTGAGTTTTTGGCATTTTTGCCATTGGCATTTTGTAATTTTGGGGCCAAAATCCCAACCCCCGTCTGAATAAGTTGGAGCGGTGTAAGCTGCTGTGTAGTGTACTCTCTTGAGCTTTTACATACTGTTTTGGTACAGCTGCAAATGAAATCTCAGATGAGTAAGATCCCCAGAATAGTCTTGCATAATTTTGAGTCAGGATATTGCATTGTATTCAAAATAAACAAAATAAATTAAGATCAGATGCAATCAACTGCCTTCAAATTGTATGTGCATCCCACTGACTGACAAAGGCGACACATCCCCACCTCCTCCTGTTGTACCAAATTAAGGCCAGAGTACCCCCCTGGGATAGACTAATAGAGCTGCAGTTTTGACATCCTGCCCCCTCCTCTAACTAAAACACACATTAACTCACTGACAAAGTTCCCTCAGGTGGATCCAGTCCACAGCAGAACAGATTCTTGTGTGGGTTTGAAGCTGACACTCACAGTTATGGAAAGTTTAAGGACTCTTGTGTTAGTGTTTGTTACGCTTCCTCTCACGGTTCCTCCTCTACTCTGATAATCTGGTGCCACACAGTGCTGCAGGAGCCTCATTGCTCAACAGAGCTGTCAATCATGATGTCATATCCCCTCTTTTTTAACATCAACATAACGTATTCAAAGAAAATAAAATTGATTCAAACTAAATCCTGAATCCTCCTCCGATGCTCACTCATGATGTTGCACACTGTTGAAATACAGTGTAAATATATCTGCTTCAGAATGAAGTCCTCTATTCTTTTGAATAAATAAAGCCCATGATTGTTGTCCGTGCAGACTTTTTCGCTCTTCAAACTGTGGCCTAACTTTAAAAACATGCAAACACTAATCCAAAGGACAGTGTCCAGGAAGAAAATGAGCATTGTTCCTTTAAATATAATTTGTTGGACTCATCTTTCAAACATATTTGGCTTCTCAAAGGTCAGGGCAAAGACAATATTGGAACTTCAAATTGATGGTTGCTTTAATGGTCTCAGATGAGCTGAGATGTAATGACGCCAAATGCTCTGAGCTCTGTCCCTGGCTGATTTCAGAGTCTGAATTTACACTGGAGCAGACATCACAGCACAATATGATTACAGCAAACGAGCACTGTTGTAATTAGCTCGCTGCAAAGTGCCATTAGCTCAGACAGGCTCGCTCTTTATTTCCTCCTCTGGCTCCTTCCACTGTGCCGCTCGGCTCGGTCTCATTAAGAAAAACCCTGAGCATCAGCAGAAAGCCTACGGTCAGGGTCGGGCCTCCCCGGGACTCTCACATCCTGAATATTCTGCTGTGTTTTAAGCAGGACGGAGGGAGAGGTGATGCAGTGTTTATGCTAAACCCTGGGGGACTGCAGAGAGAGTCAGAGGAGGGGGAGACAGAGAGGGTCAGTGGCTTCTTTTGATCTTGCCCCTGCTGATAAAGAGCAGGATTTAAATGAAGGATCGTGCTGATTGACTGACAGTTAAAGCAGAACTGGCAGAGGGTGCTCGGCTTCACAGAAGGGGAGCTCACTGCCAGGAGACTGACACACACACACACACAAACACACACACACTCACACACACTTTAATGAAACTAACTCGGCTTAAAAAATGTAAATCTTCACGATTAAAGGAACAGCTTGACTTTTGCAGAGATATGCTTCTCTGCCAAATTGATTTAGTCCAATATGGAGATCAGTATCAATCTTTAGAGCCCAACTGGTTCTATATTTTTACTGTAATACTGATTTAAACACTGATTACAATATTTCCAACCTGTTCCACCTAATGCTTCAAAGTGCAGGCCATGAAACAAATATCCTGCAGGTCAGAAAACTGTGAACATAAAAAAAAACAAAACATGTAATTTACAACTTGTGCGCTTATTTTCTTGCAGACAGATCAGACAAGGACAAGGACAAGGACTCTGGTCCTTACACATCTTTAGCACTTCCTTGTAGGAGAGGAAATAGACTCTTAAAAGAGGATTACAACAAACAGAACACAATTACGTTGGAGTAAAAAATGTGTCCAAAACAAAATTTCATCCAGCCCATGCTCCACAGGTCTCCATCAAACATGTCTAACCCTGTGATGCTGGCCCCTCACTCCCATTGAAAATAGATTTTTGTAGTCCTCTTTCACGTATGACGAGCATCACCTCAACCTCAGCTTCCTTTCATAGTTCTCAGCAGCGTTTTGGCCTCAGGCTCTTCTGACCAAACTGGACGCTCTGGCAGAGATTTACTCTTCACAACTTAGTCCTGACAGTGATTTTATTTTCTATTGTCTCCCTGAGGGTTTGAGGGAGTCGCCCACCTCCAAGGCCGCATCTTTTGACCCTCACCCATCCAGAATCAGCCAAGTATCTGGTTTTACATGATTCATAGAGTTTATGTTTTTGAGATGCAGGGCTGTGTTGAGTGAGAGAAGGCACTGAGGAAGCTCAGGCCGGAAACAAGCAGCACTGAGAAAGGTTGCGTGAACAAACTTTTGAGCATGAATCCAATAACACTGGTGCTGATTGTGGATGTTGGATGAACTTTATTGTGAAGGTCATCCTCTCCCGAACATGTAAGCACCTTTCCACCTTTCTCGTACGAGGCTAGATTTGTTTTGAAGTTCCTTTATTATTTGTCATGAGGGCTGTTATCTTCCTACCTGCACTGCCTATGGCTGGTTCAAGGAACCCTGTAGAATATCTATCTATCTATCTATCTATCTATCTATCTATCTATCTATCTATCTATCTATCTATCTATCTATCTATCTATCTATCTATCTATCTATCTATCTATCTATCTATCTATCTATCTATCTATCTATCTATCATGTTGATAGGTCTGTTTTGAGGTACAGTACAGTATCTAGGTACACTTTAGTTTTTGTTCGTAGGTCATTATCCTTTTTGAATCCATGATTGACGGCTGATTTCAGGTCCCCCTTAGTTTCTATCTGTTTCCTTTCTCAACAACATTAAGTCAGATTTCTTTAACTGTGCCATTTAGTATCTGAGTTAGAAAGGTTAATTCTGTTTTTAGGTACCCAAAGTATCTCAATAGTTGTTTTTTCTTTAATGTGGTACAGGTTTTGGTCATTAAATGCCATTTACACCAAATTTAAGGGCTGTTTTCCAACTTTCTCATGAGGAGTCAAGTTTTTAGGTAGCTTTTTTACATATTATTCAAGTTATTACATTTTCTTTACAACACGTACGTACCATGATCCAACACAGGACAGGAGAAACAGAGAAACTAAACACACAGAGTGATTAACACAGGTGTGGAACACAGGACACAGGTGAAACTAATCAGGCTAACCAAAAAGGAGGGAAACACACAAGAACAGGAAGTAAACCAAAACTGGAAACACGGGTATCAAGAACTACAAAATAAAACAGAAAACACAACACAAGACTAAAACACAAGAAAATACAAGAGAGACATGGATCACTAAACACACAAGAGTGACAAATGATAAATGATAACACCAAATACACACAGGGAGGAACCAAGGCAAGAAACAAGGAAAAACTATAATAAACATCAACTCATGACACATTTCCTTTGTACTATAAGGTGTGATCCATTTTAAGTGATCCGTTTTAATGTAACTTTAAGCATATGTTAAATAGTTGTTTTTCAACTTGTTTGCAAGTGATCAGGCCGTTTTAATGAACCCTTCAGCTAGTTTCAATGATTTCTTACTTTTCTACATGTGGTAAAGTTTTTTTTCTTAGATACCCCTTTAAATTGATTCTAGCAATCTAATGTTTTTCTCTTCCATTTGGTTACGTCTGATAATCCAGATAGAATTTACTTGAACACGCTTACTGTATGCTTCCCTACACAGGGAGCACTCTTCACTGGCCCTGGTTTTAAATTATGTGGGCTGCTTCATTGTTTGCTCTGGATCACGAGATCAAACCTAGCCTTCAGCTGTAAACATTGTTTCCTGTTTACTTTACACGCACTAACCAGCAGACTTATTGTCTTTCGTCTCTATAATATATGATATTGTCTAGTGGCTGTGTAATGTAAAGGGAAGCCTGTGTAAATACCTAGTATGTGCAGTTTAATCAGTTGTTGTTTTGCCCTGGGGTTCAATGAATATTCCAGCAGAGAGAGCCACAAACAGCAGCAGCAGCACAGGGAGCATTGTTCCTTATACACCACTTACACCAGGATGGCTTCTTTAATGATAACTATAGTGTGAGAATGAAACTGCTGAGGTGCACAGATCCTGCAAAAACACATTTATTACTGGACAAAGGGTGAGTATAATAATTATGAGGATGAGCTTACCTGAAGAATTACTCTGAATTTGGATGAATTATTATCTATTGGCTTTAAATCATCATATATTCTCCAATTATTCCCAGAGTTACATAACAGATGCATGCATGAGACAAGGTACAGTAGTAGGAATACCAACTATTAGTTTAAACATTTCCAAAAATCAATTTCCACTTAAAGCTGAATCCGTTTTTTTCAACGCCCTATTTGTGCACATTTTGGGGCCTACCTACATGACTAATAGGGGTAACGAAGGGTGATGCGGGCATGAAACAGGCTGTGGTGGTTGCAACGTTATCTTTGGTGGTGAACTGTTCTTTCCAAAGTGCGTTTTTGTCCCTAACAGACTCAGGTTGTTATTCTAAGTGTCTGACGACATTGCAGAAAGGATCCCTACAGCGATAGAGCTCATTAAAGAGAGAAACGATTTATTCTAAATCAGCAACAGCTGTTACATCACTCTCTTCAAAGCCACCAGACACCACTGACAAATCACAAAATTGACCTTGCAGAACATGGGAGTTGCTGATCTGCCTCTTCCTTGATCATGTATTGTGTAATGTATAGTGCTGTTTAATGTTGCAAGCAAACATCATGCCAGCATCCTATTCCTGTGCCCATGATATTTTCTCTGTCCTGAATTTACGATTGAACTGGTCGTAGCGTTAGCACCACCAGGTCAAGGAGTCTCCCAAAATTGCAACTGCAGCTCAGAGGAGAGAGGATCGAGGTGAGAGGAGGGGAATCGGAGGTGTGATACATGAGAGCAGCCTTCATGGAAGTGTTTCAGATTGAGAGATACACCGCTGTATTGAATGTCACTGACTGATGGACGCTGCAGCAGGTCATAGTTTACTGACGCTTCACAACACCAAAGGAATGAGTCATTTAATCTAACAGGCAGTCATCAGTATAATATAAGGTATTTCCGTTGGATGATCAGTTCGATCTTCCATTGAATATGAATTACATTCTGACAGTAGGAGTCTATCTGTCATTAAGAAGCACATTTTATATTCATAATCTAGTCAATAAAATTTCACATACAGCTAATCATTAGTGAGCGTTAGATTTGAATAGTGTTGGATTATTTTTATTTTCCCTGCAACTTGAAACCTTGTTTAACCTCGTCATTACAGGTGAACATGCCATGTCTCTTAAAACATACTCTCTCTCTTCATTTCCTTTCATCCCTCCAATGCATCTCCAGTGGAAGGGACTAAGACATGGGGGAAAATCACAAGTGTGGGATGAATGAATGCAACTTGACACACATGGTGCACAGCCTCTGTGTTCTGTTTGGTTAAATTACTGTTTTTGTCAATGGAGTCTGGTGGATTTGAGGGGAGCGATGTCATAGTTGTTTAAAGTGGATATTTTTTTAAGGTAAAGCTGAGGCTTACAACTCTTTCTCTGGAGAAGATTTTATGCATGCACAGCTAATCTTATTATACAGCTCAAATAGACATAGTGCTGCATAACCTGCTGCAGAAAAGACACAAAAGCTGTGGCTTAGAAAATTGGAAAGTGAAAGGCCCACTCAAAACATTTCCCCAGATTATTTAAACTTTTCAACTGCGTGCAAAATGCTACAGCAAATATCAGTCTGGGCAGCAAAGAAACCCATGCAACAGTTGTTGCTTTTCGTTACACAGGCAGTCTTTTTTTTTTTTTACAGTGCACCATCCGACTAAAGCATCTGCTACAATCTGGAGCTCCGACTCGGTCTCCTGCAGATTTGACTCACTTCCTCGAAGCCATACACAGTCACTTTATCAAAAATGGATGAAAAACAGCTTTTTAGAAATGCAATGCTCCACCGAGGCTCAGCATCTGTTATTTTCTTGTGTGCACTCTTTCCTCTCATGACTTTTTCACACCAAAATCTCAGCAGCTGTATTATTAGATCTGTTTTGGCAGAGCTGCATCACATGACACACCACAAGGATATTTTAAAAGGTGAAAATTACCTACTAACAAAGTGTGAACAACATAAGGTTTATGTCCTTTCCATCCCCCTCTTTATCTGCTTCCACCCGCAACTGCACTGTATATCCCTCATAGGAGCACTTGGGGGCATTGTGGGTAATTTTATTCCACCAACATAATTAAATTCAGCACTGAAAACGGAGGACTTGTGGTTGTGAAATGAACATGCAGTCTGAATACTAACCATGGGCACAGCCTGCTGTGTGATTGTCGTGTTAATATCCCGACCACTCAGCCATGAGCACCATTATTAGCCAATTAACTATGGTTCCTTATTGCTGTTTCCAAAATGAGCGACTCGTATGGATCCATGCGCTCTCAAAGGCTGAACTAAACAGCAAAGTGTTGTTCATTCAGTGTGTGCAGTAATAAAATCGACAATTATTTTTGTAGAGTATCATCAAGTACAGCTTTCAGTGGACAACCTCAAAGCCTGATGGATGCTGATTTTCATGGTTATTTCAGGAACTGGAGTAAAACTAGAGCAGCCCTACAAACCCTGTGTGCTCCTAAGGATCATAAGACTTTGCATCATTCCTTTTTTTAGTTGTATTTTGGGATTTATTTTGGAACGTTGCCCCTCATCCATGTGTGATGCCATCCATTTGCTTTGGAGTAGCTTCTGGTATTACATATCTATCTTCTCCTTTATAGTCAGCAAAATCAATAATATAATATAAAGAGTAAGAGTTGTACATTCATTTGCATGATTAGGGGTATGGCTAACTTGACTGACAGGTCAGCTGTTTGTGGGTTGACCAAAAGTTAGGTGGAGTCAGTATTTCCAACATGGCGACCACCATCGTTGGGCTTCAAAACTCCCCTTAAGAAACCAACATCAATGTCACAGAGATACGTCTATGTTTTCTAAGTCAAAGGTTTTAACAAAGGCCCCTCCTGCAGGGTTGATGGTTCAGCTCCATTCCTCCCCCACGTGTTAAAGAGCTTTAGTGTAAGACACTGAATCTAAACAGCTCCCGTTGGTCAGGGCGACACACTGCATGCAGTTCATTTCTAACTGTGTGTGAGTGTGTGTAAATGCATTCCATTTACCAATTTTGGATGCACCGTAGTCCACTAAAGGCCTGAATATTTGAATACCAGGCGTGCACGTGATGCATGGTCCATTGTTACACATGCAGATAACCGTGGGGATGTTTTAATTGGCTGCTCTCATGCTGCGCTGATAAAACAGTCAAACAGCTGTAAAGAGTGATAAAACAATCTGAATCAGACATTTACTGAAGAAAGAAAGGTTGTAATGGCATTATAGATCTCAGAGAAAATAAAGGGCAGAAAACAGAGAGTGACAGAGGCCTGCTGTGAAAAACGATTGGCTTAGCAGGGCGTCCATGTGATTGTGACTGTCTGAGTCTGAATAATGTCATGGCTTTATGTGTAATTCTGCACATTAGTGATCTCTTGTGCCGTGTCTTTGTGTCAGCTGGTGATTAGCATGTCTGTGTGTGTAGTGTTAGACTTGAAGACGTGCTCTGTATCATCCTCGGCCTATTTCTGCAGCTCCTCTGGGACTCTCCATCATGCCCAGCCAGGTGAATATCACTGCAGGGCGAGGCAATCATTCCCCAGCCAGCGTATGAAATGATACTTTAACATTAAATATTAATGCCAGCTATTGTCTGACAACGGTGCCCTCCGTAAGACTGATGCACTCACTGAGCCCAGATTTGTCATTTTACATTCAGGGTGTCAGCTGAAGCCATGAAATGAAAACACAGACAACAACACCTGGAATACTCCAATTATTTCAAACAGGGTGCTGCTGAAGAGGTGCAGACCCACTACAACATACAGGAACCCAGTCTCTCCTCTTCTTCTTTGGTACTATATCTTGTTTCCAGTAAACACAGGGACATTCTGTTTATTCAGGGATAAACACAAGTGTCTTCTCTTTACATTGGTGTTTTTCACTTAGTCTCAAACAAATGCATCCTCAGGGATTTCAGCTCACACAAACAACTCCCATTCTTTGTTTTATGCAGTGGAGATATAAAAGAACTCAATTAGTGCTGCAACAGATTGTCCATTAATCAATTACTCAATCAACAGAAAACGAATTAAACCTAACTAAAATAGAAAAACACTCATTCTAACTTCTCATTCCTGCAGATCTGCTGCTTTGTCTTTTAAACAAAATGTAATTTGAAATTTCCTGGACAATAAAATCTGCAAGAATCAAGAGTTTTTACTTCTTTATGCCAATTAATTGAGCAAATAAAATATAATACTGCTCGACTCGGTATACTCTGATGGTGTCCTTTGGGGAATTAGTCCTCAACACAATGCCTTCTCAGTACAATTATAAGATTTTGTGTATAAGAAGCAACTTTGTACATCTAAAAAATTCAGCTGCGTTATTTGAAATGATGACAAATACTCCAGCATAAAGTGCAAAGAAGGGTATTTTATTGTGTAACAGATTTCACTGTGAGGATCGTGCTTCGACATGCAAGCGGAAGCTTAACCCCCCCGTGGCATGTTGGGGTGATTAGGGACAAAGATCAGCCATAGGCCACTTTTTAACATTGTTCCTTCTTCATCAGGTCATAAACATGCATTTAAAAAAAAAGTAGTGTACTGTTAAATAAATCAAGCTTGTGGAGTATTGGTTTGATAGAAAAAGACTCCTCAATTTAAGACAAAATGAAACCAGAGGAGGTGGGTGGCGGAGGAAGCTGAGCTCAGCTAACATCCAGGTAGCTTTGCAGGATTTGAAACTCCACATGGTGAAAACAGATGGTACTAGAAAGAGCTTCACAGCTGCACAGATACTGCATGTTGAAGACTTCACCGAATGTGATGCAAATCACATCAAACAGGAGGACAGTTTATATCTTTCTCCCTCTGAGAGATAGACCCCAAAAACACAGACGGGGTCTTACGTACTGGTGCAAATTCCTGATTTTACAGTGCTTCATTTAAAAAACATTCAAGCAGGTACAAAACAGAACATAATGATCACAACAACAAAATACAAAATCTAGCAGATGTTCCACTAATGACAAGCATAGATGATGAGAGCTCTGTGAAGTCAAACTAATACTCCTGCCTCTAAAATTTGAACAGATGCAGAAAAAACGACTTCTGAAATTTGTTGAGTTTACATTTGGGAAATGTAAAATGTACATTTATAGTCAGAGCCCTGAAGATGAGTAGTATAGAAATAATCTAAAAAATGACACCCAAAAACGAACAAACTAAAAGAGTTGTTGCTAGTCACAGTTGGGTAAGCTCATGTGGACTTGGCTTGGCTGTGGTCTTTGGGGTTGGGTGTCTGAGGGTTCGGGTCAACCACTTTCTTTTCAAAGTTTTCTGAATGACTCCTTTCGTTTTCACACATTCTGTTTTAATCAAGTCTCTGCGGAAATTTTGTTCGAGAATTTTTTGTCATAAACCATACAGGCAGCAACAAGCTATGATGAAACAGCATCCTGTTACAGGCGATATTTCCCATAGACTGTATAAATAATGGACGTAGTATCCGTGACGTCACCCTTCTGTTTCTGAAGCACTGTTTTGGCAGGAGCCATATTGGAAATGCTGAACTGAACCTAACTTCTGTCAAGCTAGTGTGAGGTAAAGAGGCAGGCTTTGAGCCTCCTCGCCAACAGCTACAGTGTTCTCGCCTGTCAGTCAAGTCAGCTGATTCTCTCATAATGGAAAACTCGTAATCTTTATATCTTCGAAATGTGTATGAAAAAATTCACCCCCCGTACAGTGTGTGCCTATAGAGAAATGAGCTATCCAGACTACCCTTGTTTTTATTGTACCAGGCTGTAGACATGTTTATTTCTGCTGTAAAGATCAGTTTTTGTGAATGGGTGTGTATGTGGTTTCCAGGACTTCTGGAGCCAGCCTCAAGCGGACACATGATGAACTGCAGTTTTTAACACTTGCATTGGCTTCAATTCTCTCGGCAGGAGGTTACCGCTTGATATTTACTTTTGTGCAATCTCCCTCCCTCTAGTTCTCTGCCTCCTTCTCTCTGCAGACTTTCTGGTGGTAAATTAAACAAATTATGAAACCCTGACACCACTCCTGTGTAGGTAAAAGAAACAGCCTGATAAGTGAAGAGTGAATGATATGTGTATTTTACTTACAGTTTCCTGTTAAGAATGAATCTTTATGACACTTATAAAGCCAAGAAATTTCATTTACAGTTTTGTTTGGGTCAAACTTGAGTAGAAAGACGGGGCTGACAGAGGCAGTTCATGCAGCAATCATGTACCTGATCTACAAAAGGCCTTACAGAGGATCATTTCACACATTTACTCCTCCTGCATGTTAACACAGATTTCAAAACTTATCAGATCACATCTATGTGTATCATTACAAACCTTTGTATTTTTACCTGAAGTTGCCCCACATTATCTGAAAATATTTGAAATTACAGTCCGATCAAGAGCTGGAGGATATTTCAGGATCACAACTTTGATCTCACTCAGAGATGTCTGGGGGGCTTTTTGCCCACAGCCCCACTCAACCTCCACACCTGTAGTTTCTGCTTCACTACACCTCAAGAGTGCTGAATGTCTGAATCATAAAATATGAACATGACTCCCAGAAATGTTTCCTCAAACATGTTTACTCTCTCTTGTGCTGTCCTAGAGTGACTGTGATAAAGTGATGACACCAGATGATTTCTCTCAGGGAGAAGCTGCCAGAGTCCTCCTACTTTTAAGACTTCTGTAACTCCATTTTGTGGATTAAAACATTTATTTGTCATGCATGCTGTCATGTATCCCTCCAGTGTTTGTCCCTGCAGAAACCAGAGGATGGTGTTTTATCTTTATCAGGGGGAGGGGGTATTATCTTGTGATTTGGCTCTTTCAGAGCAGTGCTCATCATCCCGTCGCCTAAGGGCAGACTGCAGCAGGTCAGTCAACGGTTCATCCTCGCTCTCAGCGCTCTCTGAGAGGAGGCTTCATGGTAAACAACTGTCAGTCTGGGAAATACCACAGAGTGTTTGCAGAGCTTTAAAAGGACTCGTGTGCCAAGGGGATGAATGTTTGTCTCAGGTGATAAACACCTGCAGGATGACAGATTAGGAAATGTCAGCGTGGAAGGAGTCACAACACTATGACTTTTTCTACGTCCTCATCCACTAAATTCATTTCTTTTTAATGGCAGTTTATCCTCTACTTGCAGGAAACAAAGTACATAGCCATAAACAGCACTCTATAAGGAGTTATTGTGTATGCAACCACTATTTAATAATGTTTTTCAAGCACTAGAGTTCTCTCAAGTAATTTAAAGATACATAAATTTGGTCTTAACTTTAAATACCTGTCCCTTAATTGTTTTAAAAACTTGCACTAAAAAATAACCATGAAGCCAACTTGTTTTAGACTGCAAGTCTTAAAAGATAAAAGTGAATCTGAGCTGAGTATATGTAAGATATATTTTAATTAAAGATGGTTTCAAGGGTGAAAAATTAAGTTTGAGGAAGAGATGGTTTGGGCCACAGTGTCTCATTTTTCTTGGAAGTTGGTGCGTAAAAGATATTAGGAGTCTGTGATGAGGGTAAATATGAGGTTGGGTTTGAAATATTAAAGCATAAATAATGTATTGGCTAATTTATTGAAGAATTTAAAGAGAAGAAGGGTTGAGTCTGCTCTTGATTTATGTGCTGATAGAAGATTTGTTCGGAGGTTCAGAGCTCAAATGAAACTAAAGAGCAGTTTTTGCGATTTTCCCTGAAATGATTGCTTCAGTTTTCCATCTTGAGTCCTGTGATATGAGATGTGTGACGTATTGAGACTTGGCTCTGGGCTGCAAAGATCAGTCCATGTGTTCTCCACAAGCTTCAGGAGGTTTGTCAGGAGCCTCTCTGCTGTCTCTGTTTGCATCGCCTGCTCCCTGCTCGGCTCATCCACCTTCACGGCTGCAGCCCTGCACACCTCCCTGCTAATTTCCACCTTCATTAGGCCACGCACAACTGTGCACATTAATATTTCAATAAAGCCATATGCTAATTTGAATAAATTAATACATGCCGGTCAGCATGGCTCATTTGAAGATGATCACAAGCCGTGCAGGAGACGGAGGAGAGGAAATTAGAGAGGAGAATCAATTAAAGAGTGTTTGTAGTGCAGAAGTCATCTGTGCATCTGCACCCCACTTACAGAGAGAGAGATTTATATCATCTCTCTTTGGTTTGCAGCTGAATAATATCTCATCTGTAGATCCCATTCAAACCATTTCACAATGATGCTTTCATCCAATAATACACAGAGGCCTGAGGAGTCCAGGACTGTGAGATTTAATTGAAATCTCTGTTGTCAGCGACAGCAAAGAAGATGAGATCCTGGAATGCTTAGTGTTTGCGTGAAAACAAGGGATGGATTACATTCTGTATATTAATATGTATCTTAAACTGGGAGGAAAATGGATTAAGCATCAAGTGTGTGGAAAGCTGAGGAGTGAGGCAGTAGGTTTATGCTGAGAGGATGCATGAAACCCATCAGTCTAGAAACCATCCACACACCTCCCGTCTCTATATGTGAGAAACGCTTCTGACTGCAACGATGAAGCTAAATATATATCTGGCAACGCGTCACAGCCGAGATCTCCGTGAGTCTGTGGTGGGCTAATCAACACCTCTCCAATCCATACCCCCCCACTCACCCCCGTAAAGCCCTCCCTCAGGTGCTGCTGTACCCCATCTGCTCTGTTTACTGCAATTAGCCTAAGCAGGAGGAGATGGAGCAGAAGCAGGGGGTCACTCGCTTCTTTTCCCAGAGTGCCTTTCTCATTCTCTTTCATACTGTCTGTTATATTCCCTTTTAAACACCTCACCAGCAGCAATCTGTGCATGCACATGATTTCCACACATGATGCTCCTTAGTTGTAGTGAGAAATTTGTATTCAGCTAAGGTTAACAGTTGCATGGAAACCAGAGGAGTGTAGTTCATGGTACAGCCCATATGTTTAACTCCTGCACCGTTACATAGCAGCAAAGCAAAGGACATGAGATGGAGTAATCTTGTAGTAGATGCAAATGATTTTTCACACGACTAACAATAACAAATCCTGTTACCATGGGGAAGCAAGATTTACTTTCCCTGGGTATATAATCGGAATTCACACGAGTAAACGTGTAAACCAAGCACAATTAACTCCATATCTCCGGGCTTATTTACTATAAATCAGACTGTGGATATAAGTAAAGTTTGATTCAGACTGATTGAATCATTTGATTCAAAAATCAAGACTCTGCTAAGAGTTGCTTTACATTGTTAATATAGACTCAAATCTGATTCAAAAATCTAAATAATTACATTTTAAACCCCCAACTAGAAATCTGATAAATCGCAATTTTATTTATTTTTTTAATTCTGCGATTTATCCGGTTCTAACAATGGATCGTTTGACAGCCTTGGAAGAAACCAATCAAATGACACAAGCACAACAGTCATCTGTCTTCATCACCCATGAACATGATATATCATTGAAAATAGAAAAATGTCATTATTTCCAGCGATTTTAACATCTTTTTTTATTATTAAAGACATTTCAAACTAAATGAAATATCTAAAAAGTAAAAAAAAATGCATTTAAGTGTACAACTACAGCTGTCATGATATCAATATTTTACCTCAAGATTATTATTCCATTTATTTATGGAACACTTTAAAATTGCAGAAGGAGGAGAAAGGAGGAGCGACACATGACTTCATGAACCTAACTATTAAACACAGCTGACTGACTAACATGTCATCATTGTAAAGTGTGTTGAAATAATGCTTATTATAAATTGGCACGACATGCAGTAAAGAAAGATTGATTGATTGATTAATCATCCATTTCTAATGAAGTTCAAAGTTATGTTTTATCCACGTTGCCAACCCTGAGACAGAAACTTTGTCTTCTTCAGCGTTACACGTTATCCACAAACACCCCATCTGTTTCACGTAATCCAAAAAGACTCCCAAACTGGTGATGAAACTTTTTTGAGGTGCAGGTAGAGTACCTCGTTTTTATCCGTCATCTCCTACAACATGATTTTTGCTGCAGTAGAAACCACACACTAGCTTGTTACTCAGTCTTCTTCTTCTATTGCTTCTTCTTCATCTTCCCTCTGTTTGATGGTAGGTGGAAACCGACACAAAAAAACCCTACCACCTTCTATGATGAGCGAGGTCGTTTCATGATTTCGTTGCATGCTTATTTTGGCACAATATCAATATTTAATTTGTATAAAAAGACAGATATTGTCAGCATTGGCACATTTTCCATATTTATATTTTAAGAGTTCTGATTTCTTGACTTAATTATTTAATTATTTCTGTATGTTCCCTTCATACGATGTTGTGCTTTCATAGACTTCAGAAATATGTCAGTGTTTCAGGACATTTAGTTTGTACTGAGCATAGTTATAAAAGTGGTTGAGGTAGGAAAATAGACTTGTCTCCTGCAGTTCAAAGAAAGGCCAGGTAGTTTTCCCAGCATTGCTAATGCTCCAGTCTATATTTGAGTATTTATGGTACATTTTGATGAAGGGACTTATGGAAATTGAGTGTATGGGTTAAAAATACACCTCTTTACGCTAAGAAGTCTTCTTTATCTTGAAGTACTGCTGACATAATCTCTAATCCAGTCCCTGCCTGTCGTTCCATCCGCCGTTTTATTGACCGAAAATGAACCAAAGGGGGAAAATAAAAAGAGGAGTTCTCCTTCTGTCGTCCTCACATGGGAGAAACCTCTTCTATCACACAGGAAAACACATGCCGAGGCTTAACCACAGCAGAGAATAAATCCTTTTTGGTATGGTTATTAATGTTTCAACTGTATTCAGATCAGATTGAGTTTCTGGCCAACACACGGAGAGTGAGTTCTCTTTTAGCCGGAGGATTATTTATGTGTAAGAGTTCATGTGTGAAGATTGAAGCCATTCTCGTGTTGCTATGGAGCTTTGTCTTCTTTTGCTCATACCACCGATTGTTTTCCAAATGTGCCTGGCATCCTACCAACTGCGCTGGCTCTGCACATTACATGGAAAGATTTAATTCAATGTTTAAATCAGAAATATTGATGCAGCTTTAAGTCTATTTCCTGTGAATACACCACAGCCATGGTTCCTGTCTGCTGTTGTTTACAGTTTACAGAGGGGATTTTATGCACTGTTAAATCTTGCTGCACATATATCCATGTACATGAGTAGGTGTGTGTGTGTGTGTGTGTGTGTGTGTGTGTGTGTGTGTGTGTGTGTGTGTGTGTGTGTGTGTGTGTGTGTGTGTGAGGGCTCCCATCCCCCACATGTCAGTATGTAGGCCTGTGAAGATGATGCCCCACAGGCTGGCTGGCAGACACAGACAGGAGATGACAGCTCTGCAGAGACGGTGACACATGGTGACCAACAATGTTTGTTTTGGTCTCTGCTCCTCTGCTCTATTGTGAATACATATTCATAAACATACACAATAAAGTATGTGACTGCTGTGTGCATGCAGTAATTCATTATAAAATGGCACAAATAAAAGAAGGCTGATAAAGATGGTTAACCTTCTTATGTCAGAATGGTAGAAAGCACGTTTGATTTGATGCTGTTATTTTTAATTAACTCGATCTGCACAAACTGAAGAGCCCGTCTGTATCTAGATCTTGGACCAGTTGTTTTCACAGTTAGGGAAAACTTAGGTAATCAACACCACTTCATTTGTCTCACCATTAAAATGGCATTGTGTGACATATTTGGTACCTCTGGTGAATACTATCATAGTCCTCATGCAGGAAGACATAAAAGATAGGGCAATGTCGTTTCTACAGAAATCTTGTGTTTTTTCTAAATGAATCGTAGTATGCCAACCTGTCTGACATGTCTGCCGTTCATGCTGTGTGCTGTGTTGTTGTGCTAACGGCCTCACTGAACCAAATCTACTGACAACTTCTAACTGCAATATGATACGAACCTATGCATCATAACATTTATTATGTTAACATACCATGCAATGCATTACAATGAGTGTTTGACAGGTTACTGTGAATTAGTGAATAGTTACAATTACTAGTTACTGCTATCAGAAAGTAACTGACCCACTGAGTTAGTGCATTATAATAGAAACAAGTTACTTTGTACGGTAACTTAAGCGTTCCTTCTCTTGCTTCTCATTAAACTCCTCTGTCTCTGGTCTCAGTTGTATTTTGCACATTAGCTCTCTGAAAGCAGACTCACCATCATGTCTTCAACAACAAACATAACAACTGAGCTATCCCATAGGCGGCTCCCGGGCCAAATCCAGCCTGCAGGCAACCTCTGAGGGGCCCTAACCCAACCAGCTTACATAAATCCAATGTACGAAGAAATAACCGAACTGTGTGCACGAAAGTAACTTTGGGAGAGCCATCTTACTTAATTCCTATCTTTGTCAAGATTTGCACATGTGCAGTACTGAACTGAATGTAGGTTCAATGAAGTAGTCTTATTCAAAACATTCAGACTGTGCTTCGTAGTCTAGCTTTCAAAAAACACCCGACTTTCCTGAAGGCTCAGAAGAGAGGGAGGCCAAAGTACAGTTTATGTGCAGCTACATGAACGCAGATGTACGACCCTTGTGTGTTCTTGCGCAGCCAAACAGAGACACAGCAGTTTCCCTCTGTATGTCAAAGTAGAGAATGCATGCTGGCTGTTGTGGATAATGACAACATTGAAGTCAGTGTGACATCTGATATTAAAAATGTAACCTATGTGACACTTCAGCCAATCACAGGGTTTAAATTCTGGATACAGATGAACTAAAAGGCAGACGTCATGTCTACAGCAGTTTATGAATCCACAGACAAAACAGATATGGCACAACTCTGCATGTATCTTTGATTCAGTTAAGTTTTATTTCAAAAATAAAATGATAAATGTTTCTATTTTACATCTATTTGTATTTATTTAAAGTTTGCCTTGAGCAAAGTAGAAACAAAGTTTTTGAATGCTGCTGAAAATGACTTGCTCCTAAACTCTGTTCCAGTTGAAAGTGTTATTGAATAGCCTTGCAAAATGATATGGTATCTGATAAACTGCAGATACTTTTTATACTATCATTGTTTCTCTTTTTCAACTTGTTAATGCTAACGTTAGGATCTGAGCTCTCTGGCATGGTCGCCAATCAGAGCATGATGAAAGCCCAGTCTACCTAAAATCCAGCTCTGAACGTGTTTGTTCTTTGCAGGTATAGACTCAGAGAGCCCGAACCCCTAGCCACTCAAAATGCTCCCCTCCACCCTGATACATCACATAAATTCAGCTTCTATTTGTCTTTAAAATATTACTTGACACTGTGATTGGCATTACATTATATGGCCACTGAAACGAGAAAACACTCAACATCAGATTAAATTTTGATCAAAGGCTGAATCATTTCACAGCAAAGATGAAGGGACGTCATGAAAACGGACACAAACATTACAGCTTCTTAAGTGTCAGATTTTTGGGCAGCGCTGGTGGATTAGCCTGCATAAGTTGTTTATTTGAGTCAATGCACACAGAGAAAAACAAACAAAGATTCTGCATTGTGATGAATTAAGGGCAGCTTCTGCATCTTTTCACAAATTTGAATGTATTTATTGGAAACTGAAGGGATTTCCTTCCAAGGGTGCGACAGAACCACTCTGCAGGGGGGAGGGGTCATCGCTAAGCCGAGTCAATATATCCTCAGCATGCATTTCTTAGCATGCATATTAACACGCATAATATGCATATGAATGCTGCACGCTTTAAACACGCCACACTTAATCCCACTTCCCTTTGCACACAGTCCACAGTGTGGTTAAATGATTCTCAGCTGATAACTTTAACTCTGAGCGTCAGATTGCATTTCATTTGTGTTTGCCACCATCCAGGAACAACACGGGCTGATCCCCGCTCTGAATAATTCATCAGTTACAGTACGCTGCCAGACAATGACTGAAACTCCAGACAATTTTAGAGCAGGCGAGCTGTGCTGGCAGCGGCAGGGAGGAAAGGAGATGAGGTTTCATTTCTGTCAGTTTAGACTTCAAGGAGCCTTCAAGGTAGCAGCTCTCTGAGAGCAGCAACACCGGAGAGATATCATTAATGTTTGCTTTGCGTTTTAAAATCCATGCTACTCTCTCCTATCAAGGGTTGTAAAAAGTAGCAGACTATTTCTGAGTTGGAGAAACTTCCCAATGGTGTTATATTTGGAGTAAAAATCTGAGCGAATTGTAAAAAAAGCGGTGGAAATACAGATTGGAGTAGATTTACGTCATCGCTTCACACACTTTAAGACTGTAGCAAATCCTGAGCATTTACTTGAAATAGCACGCTGCTTTTCTGAGTGTCATTTTGTCAATCACGGGATGTTATGACATCCCTAAGAAAGCTGTAAGAAACGTATTCTTAAAAACTGGAAATCCCAAAACCTTCAAACAAGGGGAGCATTGAAAAGATGGGAGCTATAACAAAGTATAAAATATGGAGCAAAGCAGTACAAACGCTCAGAACATATTGAGAAATCAATGATAATTACATGTGTATGCAAACTGCTTGTATTAATAAGTAAAGAGAAATTGATTTTGAAGACTGGTTCAAAAGGGACATTTTTCTTCTATCTACTGTATATGAAGAAGATGTTGATTAAAGATCTAAAGCCTCTTTCAGACTTGCACTCCTGAAATGCGAAGGAAAGTTTCCAGACCTGTGCCCCTGAAATCCTCTAAAGTAGATTGTACCCATGTCCCTCACAGTGTGAAGCCCTCCCTGTTGGATGAGGGGGGTATGGAATCCCATTTGAACCAGGCTGAAGACAAAAAAATGAGGAAGACTTGGCCTTGATGCAAAAAGAAGTCAAGTCACACTTATGGAATAAATAGTCAAACGCTGAGATAAAAAGTCAAAATTATAAGCTCAAAATTTTGAATTTTATATCATGGGATTGTTTTTTAATCAAGGCAATATCTCCCCCGCTTACATTTTTTTGTATGGAAGTGGGTGGGGGATGGAAGATAAGAAAGACATGACAAAATGATGGACAGAATAACAGACCTTCACAATGCTGACAAATTTTACAATGATATAAATAATGTGTGAACAGATGTGCAGACCTCCTCACTGTGACTCTCCTTCAAGTTCACATGTTTTATTCATCCTGTTACTTGTTGTTCTTCTGGGTTCGCACTGGTCGCTTCATCTAAATGTCATCAGCCGTGCCTTCTTGTTCGTAGGGATTTTTCTAATAAAAATTCCTGCAGCGTTCTCACATCAGCTTGTTGTATATATTTTGTTCGTAGGCTAGCAAGAAATATTCCAGATGAAAGTCAGGGTGAAAATTTGGGCTGTCAGTGTTCACACCTGCTGCTCACCCTGAAAATGTGGGGAATTTTGAGGAGTTGCGTGCACGTGTGAATGCAGCTTATGTTTGGACCAGATTTCACAGAGTAGCCTGCTTCCGTCACAGGATTCATCACACATTCAAGCACTTATTAAAGGCCAGTGTTCCTGTATATATTGCAGATGCATTGGTTGTATTACAGTGAACCACAGTTTTTATTAATAACATTTCATGGATTTGATCCCTTGACTGCCGGTGTGAATGTCTACCAGTGCATGCAGAGTCTCTGTGTTTCTTCTGCTGGGACGCCTCTGAACTGTCCTGTTCACCCCGCCAACATTTCGCAGTGTTTATGTTTATGTTGAATTTAAGTCTTTGCACCCTGACATTGACATTTCAAAAGTATTGGATTGATAAAAGGTTGAAATTTTGTCTCAGAGGTTCACTTCTGAGTTCCTTGTTTCCATCCAAATATCAGTGTTGAAATCTTGGTTGATGCACTGCTCACTAAGGTAAAGCATTAGGAAATCGTCCAGACTGTGACCAGTTTGAGTGAATGATTTCCACTTGCAGGAGACAAAGAGATTTCACTCCAATCATGATCGTCTGCGCTTCAAGAGATTCATTTATTTGTGTATTTTGAAAGTTATGGGTGGGGATTTCCTCAGATATTCGTGTAAACTCAATGAAACTCTGTTTTTATGAATAAGGCAGAATTTTCATTCACTTTCAGGACAAATTAAAGTGACTAGCCTTGCTCAGCTCAGCTGTATAAACTGTGCTGGTGTTTCGTCATCTGTGAAATTCATGACAACTCTCACTGGTAGACTGAGTGATTTACATGCCCGGTGGATTTGTGTGTGCTCACTGACGCAGTTGCCCTGATCCACTGAGCTAATGTTAGGAGGCGAGGGCAGCATCTCTGCACACTGTGCTAATTTTATTTCAGTCAAAGGAGAAGCCGCTGACACACAGTTTGACCTAAATGACACTGTAGCTCTGAACTTGAACCCTGGATTATAATGCTGCTTATGATACTATTCTACAGCCCTGCTCCTCCTACTGTGTTA
This sequence comes from Notolabrus celidotus, assembly GCF_009762535.1. NCBI lineage: Eukaryota > Metazoa > Chordata > Actinopteri > Labriformes > Labridae > Notolabrus > Notolabrus celidotus. Next base: position 8,150,228 of record NC_048287.1, on the reverse strand, counting down.
CATATTTATTAAGTAAAGAACTAGACTCAGGTTGTGATTTTCAGATGGGTTTAAAGACGTTCCATCAGGCTGCCTCTGGGTCCATTTTACAAACAGATCTTAAAGTGTCTTTAAGAACAGATTTGGAAATGCAGCTGTTAACAGGGTAAACCATAAAAAACAAGCTATTATGGCTGTAATGTAGTCCTTGTGGGCACACAGGCATTTCATTTTGAACGCATCGCTTCCTAAAACACACCAGACCCTGTTTGGTACGAGAGCTGCTGAACCATTGCTGCCCAAATCTGATGGTAAATTTGTGTTATCGTGTGACTTTTTGTTTTGAATAGTGACTTTGAAACCAACACAATATCTCTAAAACATGCAAAAACAAGGGCCGTGAATTGATAATAATTCTATCATGTTTAAAATGTAATTATGTTGCATTTTAAATCAGTTTTTAAGTCTATATTAGCAACTTAAAGCAATTCTTACCAGGGTTTTGATTTGGGGATCAAATAAATGTTATGAAATGCTCGTTATGATCTATTATTCAAATAAATGCTGCACTGCTGCACCAGTGTAATCGAAAACCATGACTTAGAGGGAGGAGACAGCTTCAGAGTGTTTATTTTTTCTATTGCAAGGGATACCTTTAGTATTCAACGTCACTCGTCTGTTTCTGAAGCACTATTTTGAAGCCAATCGTCAGCGGGAGCCATATTGGATAGTGTGAGGTAAAGAGGCGGGCTTTGAGCCCCCTAGCCAACAGCTACAGTGTCCGCCTGTCAATCAAGTCTCTCATAATGGAAAACTTGTGATCTTGATATCTTTGAAATTTCCTCGTTATGAAAACATTCCCCCCCTGTGCAGTGTGCGCTGATCGAGAAATGAGCTATCCAGACTACACTTGTTTTTGTACCAGGCTGTAAACATGCTTATTTCTGCTGTAAAGATCGGCTTTTTTGAATGGGTGTGTATGTGGTTTCCTGTACTTCCGGAGTCAGCCTCAAGTGAACACTTGTGAGACTGCAGCTTCTAACAGTTCCGCATTGGCTTCAATTCATCCCTTAGACCCGAGTCTTCCACAGTGTTGACTGGCCTGACCAAAAGTCGAGCTCTGCTGGCTTTTGTGATGTGGGTGCCCTCTGACATCAGCCGCACCTGAACGCTTCGCTCTTGATGGTTGCTCTAACTCACAGGTCTTCAGTGATATTTGAATTCTATTTTTTGGTTAATATTTTAATTCTGTTTGACACAAAGTGCAGATTACTTCTGTCAACTGAGCTGTCTGGGGGTTCTTTAAAGTGAAATGTGACGTTCTAAAGCACTGTAGTGTCGCTGTTTCCATCAAGGCAACAGCAGGAAGCAATAAGATGCAGCAGCAACAGCTTAACTACAGTGTGCCAAAAGGGACAAAATAGTACATGATTACAACATTTAAAGATAATATTTGTTTAATTTATTGCAGATGACCAACAGTTCCTGTGTTTGGCAACAATAAATCACTGTTTTTATTAATGATGGCTGCAAAGCAAGATAAATAACAGCTGTTGCGGGTGAAATAATAGTTAGTGGACAAACTAAGGACAAACTTTATTGTTTGCACTACCCCTCATGGATTAAGCTGATTTTGTTGCATTGGCTGCAGAAATGGATCAATTTAATATATTTGCATCTTTCAGTCATTAAGCCCCAAGGTATGTGAAAGTGTTCCCCATGTACATTTCTGGGGTTAACTTTTAAGCAAAAGCCAAATAAAAACCTTGCAAGACCTTTAGATGACTTGCATTTAAGGGAATACAGCCTTGAAATAATAGTAAGAAAGTAGCCATAATTTTAGGATGAGGCAAAACATCTGCAAATAGCACCACTTAAGAGAAAAATAATTTGGCTGCATTTCTGAAACTAGGAGAGATGCAGGTTCATACGCTACTTCAGGTTCTGCGATTCACAGGAGGAAAAAAATCATCTTTCCAATCGAATTATTCAGATGTAGAGCAAAACCAGCCAGAGGGAGCACTCCACTTAAACTAGACACGAGAAAACAATTTGCTTCCTCTCTTGTTGGGCAATAACTGAGAGCTTGTCAAACATAAACAATGAAATATTCATCCTTCAGGCCCTCTCTGCGTTCACCTTTTCACACGTTCAGTAATCACTGCAGTCTGGAGATTTAAAGGCTTCATGAGAGGAACTAAAGATGAGCCGCACCGATGCTTCCTCATTCAGCTCATTGACGAGCTTAAGTAGGTGAATTTGAAATCATGTCACAACAGATTTCCTCCAGGAAGATATGGCTATTCTGTGTGTCATCTCCGAGCCCCTTGGTGCTCAGTGGGTGCTGCTGGTGTCTCCACCCGTGCAGGGAATCCCCTCATATCACTGTCTCCACCCCGCTGTGCTCACTGAGCCAAACAACCCTCACCCTGCTCGCAGCCAGACGCCGCCACACTGATGAATATTCAGGGATTTTTAGGAGAAGTTTAATGTTTATTCAGAGCAGCTACAGCAGAGCGAGCTCATTTCTGTGACCTTGTGGTACAGTTTCTGATCATTAGTATTCAAAGCACAGTGCAGGCTCACTCTCATCTGCAGATATTTGTCACTTATATCTTTTAAACCCATTACACATGAGTTTTGTAGCATTTGCTTTCTTTTATAACTACAAATCATCATAAAAGCCAAACTGTGTGAAATAATCCAAATATTTCCACCAAAGGAGAGTCGACTCCTCTCACCTTGCTCCGATCACACTGGGAATTCTTCAGGCCCACAGAAACGTGACTTTTCATCTTGTTCTCATTAAGAGAAACTTATTTCCCTCCAGATTAACTTGACTTTGCTTCCACTTCTAATCAAAGAAGTAGAAATACTTCAACCCAGAGAAAGTCATCATCTGTTCATCAGGTTCTGAATCAAATAAGAGGTGTGTGAGAGTACATGGAAATGAGATAAGGATGGACTGGTGATAAAACACTTAAGATGTGCTACTTCAGTTTTAGCCACAGAGAGATATGTACAGTCATCTAAAGGGGTAGGGGAGAGTTTGTTCAAGTTATTTTAAGTGTACCCCCTTTCTCAGGCATTGTTTCGTTTGATAAAGCTCCAAAGCACTTTTCACTGCTAAAACTATTCGGTTTTAACTTTATTTTGATTTCAAAACAACATCAGTTCATGTTTGTGAAGATTTTCTAGTAAAAATGTACGATATGATACGATATAACATGAAAAAAAATGAAATGAAATATGACACAATACGATTTGAAGCAATACGATACGAAAAGATACGATACGAAGCGATACGATACGATATGATGCGATACAATAAGAAGCGATACGATGTGGTATGATAAGTTAACTATATTTCGGTTTCAATACCAATATCTGTTCATTTTTTTTTAAGTTTCTCTGGTAAAAATGTATGATACAATTCTAAATGTACGATGCAATATGATTCAATACACGTAGTTGTCCCCTCTGGGAACTTAGCTTAGATGAAGTAGGAATGCAGTAATGACCCGCTTTGACCTTTACCTGCACTGTAAAATGTCACACTCATTTCATCGCAAAGGCTCCGCTACACTGAGTGTTTCTGTTGTCACTCTCAAAAAGAGGCTGGTACATTAATGTTAGCACAACCTGAACAGAACGAAAACAAACAGCACCTGTGGTGCTCCAGCTTAATGTGCCATGCTTAGCAAAAGACATACAAGCTACGCTACATTAGCTTTAATATGGCACAGGCCGTCATATTAACAAGTGACATCAGCAGTGGGGAAGTATTTCAGGAACACCAAGAGTGACCAAGAAACAGCAAATAACAAAAATATACTGCACATTATTATATTACACTTCTACTGCACTAAAAGGGTCGACATTAACGTGTCTCTTTCACTCATTAATAACTTTGGTATGGATGTACTGTGTAGTGAAAGGGTATTGGTAAGTCTGGCTGCACGGTGGTGCAGTGGTTAGTGTTGATGTAAGATGTTGGTCCAAGGTTTGAATCCCAGATGGAGCCTTTCTGTGCACAGTTTGCATGTTCTCCTGTGCATGCATGGGCTCCTAGTGCACTGTAAAAGCAATCTGTTTACTGTGAATGATTTGCAGCAGTGGTTACTGGGAATTAATCGTAAAAAGTATACTGACAACTTATAAGGTGTTAGGCTTCTTTGACAAGATTTCCAAGCAAATTTCCCAGCTGAGAATTATTATTTGTTTACAGTTAATTACTTTGAACCATACCGTACATTGCAGGGTAATCGCACGATATTACTGAGTATCATGACCGTCAGAGCCACATCGATGTGCAATTTTGGATATCATGACGCTTTACTGTTATGATTAGACAGTTTTTTTTTTAATACCACATTCTCTACAGACATTTTTTACAGTTTGGGCTCTCTCCTGCTTCCTCCCACAGTCAGAAGACATGCTGGTCAGGTTCATGTCATGTGAGTGTGTCTGGTTGTCCGTAGACATGTGATAGGCTGACCCATCTAAGGTGTACCCCCAACTCTTGCCCAATGAAAGCTGGGATAAGCCATTTAGAAAATGAATGGATGGATGGATGGATGGACTGATGGATGTTGATATGATGCAACTCTTGAAATAGAGCTGCACTTTAGGCTTCTGGTGATCAGGGTTTTACTTTGTGGATTAATAATCAGATCATTCTGAACACATCTGGAGCATGAACATAATTTTGCTTCGAAGAAATGAGCCCCAAATTGGTTGACGATCAAGACATTAGTTGATTATGAGAGAGGTGAAAATGGATGAATCCTCCCCATACAGTTACTTCAACTACTCCAACGTAGATTTCTGGCAAAGATTTAAAACTCAGTATGTTATAAGAGCTGGCTCTCTAGAAAAACTCTGGCCTGCAGAGTTAAAAAGAGAGGTGTCATACCTTTGGCAAGAGCTGAAAAATGTTTTCAGATATTTGATAAATATTTGCACTGAGCTTGGTCTTTGTAACTCGACTTGTTGTGACAGATTCATCATGCATTAGTCTCAGTACCAGTAGACGTATTTTGTACAATGGAACTGAATTATATTTCTGTTTTTTCATGCTCATACCCATCTGATTTTTGTGCTGCAGACAAAGCTAATGTGTAACCCTCTACAAAGAGACACCATCTGCCCTCTTTACATGCAGCTTTGTCTCTGATTTAATCTCCATTTTGAATTTTAATCCTTATTTATATCCAATGTAGAGACACTCATTGTTCATCTGCTACTGATGCAGTCCAAACTTTGGTCTTTAAACTGCTTCAGGATCATCGTTTTTGTGCAGATCACCAAACCTAAACGACTCCTTTCCAGCCCACTTTAAAAGACTAAGCAGCAACAGATTGGTATTCCCATCCCCTCAGGTCTAAACGGATGTATTAAGACGTCTTCATGGACCTGATCACGCCTGGCTCCTAATCTAAAAACATGTTTTTAGATTTCATCTCTGCTGTTTGTGTTTACAATCCCCAGAGTCAGCAGTCTATTATTTTTGCTGTTGGCTGGAGCTGATAGAGTAATTTTATCCGTGTGTTGTTATCTCTTTGTTTCCTGATGAAAAGAGGGAGGTATTTCCTGGATATGTATCCCAGGAGGAAGAAGGAAAACTGGTGCTCATGAGTTAGTCAGAGGCTAATGCAAAACCTTAAACCTTCACGAACTCGTGAGATAAAAAAGACTGTCTTCTCCAAGTCTTGTTGCTTAAAATATTTCATGATGAGATTCTAAGTTTTGAGAGCATACCATGGGGAAAAACGGAAGTTGTATAAATGAAGGCTTATTATTTCCGGACATCTAAATATTTGAATAAAACTTGTGGACAATAATCCTCGGTCTACGTAGCAGACACTCACAATTATGGAAAGTTCATTGACTCCTGTGTTAATGTTTGTTACATTATCTCTCACTGTTCCTCTCTACTCTGATAATCTGATGCTCACAGCGCTGCAGGAACCTCTTGGTCAACAGAGCTGTCAATCATGACATCACATCCCCTGTGTTTAACACTAAATAACTTATTCAGACTGAACTAGTCAGTTACATGAGCACTGTGATATAAATCAGCATGATCAGAACTAACTATAAGACAGAAACCATGTTTTAATGTCCTTTATAGTTTGACCCATGTCCCATCTGTTAACATGGAGGAGGAGGGGTTGATGAGCTATACAGCAGCAAGTCAGTAGAGGGAGCACCACATGTTTGGCTTCACTTTTGGGGAGTGTGTCACATGTAGATCTTTTCATGCAGTTTATGGTCTTATCTCTTTTTGGACCCGACCTGTTCATGAATATTTTGCATCTTTCAGTAAAACTCTCACCCTAATTCCTTTTATTCAGGCTCTCTCATTACCAGATAGTATCTCCTCACTGTATGGTTCAGGTGAAAATGATGGTGATGTTTGTATTGACTTCGTCAGTCTCCAAGAGATTATATCATACTTGCTTTGGATCATACCTCAGTTATTAGACACTAAATGAGCAGATATCAGAAATCCACCCTTCTCCTGTCCTTTGTCTCCGCTCACCTCACTCCCAGTGACATTTAACCAACCTGCCCATCCTCCGCCCCCTCCACCCCATCACCATCCTCCCTGCCACCCTTTGTTCCCCACCTCTTTGCAGAAGGCTCTCTTTTTCTCTCAGCACGACTGTCTGTAACCGCCCTACACCCTCTCTCTCTCTCTCTCTCTCTCTCTCTCTCTCTCTCTCTCTCTCTCTCTCTCTCTCTCTCTCTCTCTGCAGGTTTAAACCTTCCCTCTTCATCACATCACCTGCTCCAACATTTTGAAAAAACTGGATTTAATAATCGCCTTCATGATATGCCAATTCATGTGATCAATATGAGCCTTTTATTAAGCGTTTATTAAGTTGAAATGAGAGCAGCATCGACCTCCACACACTCATATTAATATTTTAATAACCTGGACCTGACGGTTGACTTATGGAGATCATCATTCAAGGACAGCTAAAGAAAAATGAATCCTCAAACGTCCTCACACTCCTTTGATTTAGTCTCTTCGTGCACCGGTTGTGATTTAATTTTTTCTGCTCTCAACCGGAGGCTCAGCTAAGCTAATTAGCTCAGCGTGCTGATGGCATAAAAAAACAGGAACATGGTGATTAAAAGTGGTTACGCTGCAATTTTTATTCACCTGGCAGCTATTTTCCATGTGAACCTTATCAGGCTGTAAAAATAACTTTATTTAAGACGACTTGCTGGCGGATGGTTTTTAAATTTGCAACTTTAGGAAATGTTTTGTCAGCTCCCAGTGACTCACATTTCCTGAACCACCTTTTATGCACTCTAAAACAAGACGTTGAAAGATCAGCATGTTATATATGTTTTATATATATATCTTCCACTGCCTTGAGTTTGTGTCTTTAAAAATGTGTCCAAATCAATACTGTTGATGAAGTATTTGTTGGTTATTGGCTCTTCTGTCATGTTTTCTCAACAACTGTAGCTCTGAGGAGTTGTCATGCCGTGTTGATGCTGTCGATCCCTTTGGACGAAATCTGTAGTGTTTTTACGAAATGAAGACTACATTTCCCATGAGCACCTGCACCCAATCTTCTTTTTAATCCTTTCAGTGAACTCTGTAAACCCTGATTTATTACCGTTAGCTAGCTAACAAAAGGTGAGCAGGCATTCCGGTTTAACATTACCCGTCACAGCCCCGGTGTCATGATGTGAGCTCCAGTGTCCAAATAAATGTCTGAATAATGTAAATATGCACACGGTTTAACTATTTGATCCTTAAAGAGCAGTAAAACATTCACAAATGCTGGCATAGAGACAGGGGAGGTGTGCTCTCCCCACCTTAGGCTTTGCCCTTCCACATAGGCAGGTGGAAGGGCAGGGAGCTCTCAGAACAGAGCCATACTACCAAGCACAACTTTTGCATAAAAGTTTTGATGAGACTGATCCTGACTGAAATCCTGTTCACAACCATTTAGCTCTTTTAGCTAGCAAAGCTGGTTGTAGAGTTTCTCCGTCTGAAACTTCAACAGTAAGCGTACGCCTGTTTGATAATCCTGCTCCAGTTTCACACATGAGGACAAAACATCATGTCAAAAGAAACTCCTGCTTGATAACTTACTTTCTCTTTGACAAACTTAATCACTGGAGCTCTTAACAGAGACACTTCAGGGGGAGGGATGAATATTGACTCTGCTTTTTCCACAGAAGATCCAACCTGATCACAGGAACTTCAATTTAGTGTAAAAAAGAATCACTCTCATCACTGCTAATCTAATTTACTCTGTAAATCATGAAAAGGGTACAGGTTATTCTCATGGGTTGGCTCTATGGGTAGTAACTCTACTAGTTGGCAGTGGGATCTCTATGCTTGTCATGTCAGCAGTGTCCAGGGTATTGAATCTGAGTGTTATGTTGGGTTATGCTGGAGCAGTTGATCATACAGCTGTTGTGGTTCCAATCTGCTATAAGAACCTGCTCAGTATACATCATCCCTTACATTCTTCCGAACTAGGTAAAAAAAGAAGAGCATGAATAAAATTGTTTGGACCATAAATCTAATTCCAGTTCTGTATTTGCTGTGACTCAAAGGCAGGGCAGGTTGTGCCCTAATGTGAAGATAATCCCAGAGTCTGCATGCTGGAGTTTCTGTCCTTGCTATGAATGAGTCCGATTAGATCCTGATGGACAGGTTGGCAACTTGCATGGCAGCGTCTGGCACGATTACAAAAGTGTGTTAATGTGTCAGTTAATGGGTGAGTGTGGCAGCAGTGTAAGGTGTGTTAGAGGCTAGAGAGGGGCATGTAGGAACAGCTGATTTGCTGATTATTCTGTAATCCATACTAGTGATAAAAAAGTACCAACTTCTGCACAGCTAACCCTGTGTTTGTGAATGGAGTAGTGGACTGTAACAGCAGTTTCTGGTCTAACAAAAAGGTCTATCTCTAAAGGGATCCCTTTTTGAAATGTCAGATGTTAGAGTCTTGATTCCACAGCGGGTGTGTGTACTGCGTCCTGGGAGAGACACCAACTCCAGAGCTGATCTGTGCTCTCTTTGGTCAATGCTTTTGTATTAACAGCGCATGCTGCGGCGCATCCCACATCCAACCAAGATGCAGTACTGTGTCTACTAAAGATACATGCCGAGTCTATTTTCAATGGAGCCAGCGCCCGGCAAGCATCAAGCACATGTTTGCTGTGGACAATAACATGTCTTAGAAAACCAAGAAAACACTCCTAGGCACTCTCTGTTGAACATTTAAAGTGCCTTTATTTTCATGGCATTGTCGTGTTGACCCTCAGGAAGCACACTTTTACTTCACATTCCAGCATCAAGCCTTCATCAGGAAGTAAAAAAGGAATAGAAATATGTCAGTGACAAACGTAAGGTGTTCCTTGTTTTTGGATTTTACACAATGCATGCAGCCAGTTTTACTGTTGCTCGCCTAAACAATCTGCTGAAGTATTTCCAAAACCTCTTTGTACCCTCTTGTCATTAAGACCTTAAATCATGTAAATACAGAGCTCAGAGCTACCAGAATGTCTCTTTAGGGTTTGAAGGTTTTGTCAAATATCCCTTTAAATTGAGCAATATTTTTAAATCTTTAACCTCCAGATTATTGATACGTGTGTCCATGGTGTTTGTGTTTATTGATATTTTGATGAAGCTGATAGGCTGTCTTGAGACAGAGATTTCAATTTCAAGGTAGGTGTTTAAGCAAAGGTTTGAGTAAGCATCTCTAGACCGTGCATGTTCTCATCAGGTGGTAGGATTGAGGGATGTCATGTCTAATAGATTACGTAATTTCAACCTCCGTTCTTTACCTAGCTGCACCGTGGCTCACTGGGGGATGCCTTTTGCGTGCGATGTGAGTGATCACGTTAGAGTGAAGCGTGCAGAGGAGCAGGACGAGCTGGGCATGGACTGAAGCTACAGTTGGCATTTCCCTTGTTGCCAAGCATAGTCTCCTAATCAGATCAGGAAAAGTGGATTAGTGCCAGTCCTGAGTGCAAAGCTGGTGACAAAAGCTTCAACCACACAGCCTCTCCCACTTCAACACCCCCCGGCTCAAACACCCATCTTCTGTCCATCGTTTTTTCCTCATCCATCCTTCCTCTCTCGTCCTCAGGGAGCGTTCTTCCTCATGTTTTTCAGCCAAATCCAATCATGTTAGCCTCTCCACTCCTGGTCCTGGCTGACTAATGCCTTTTCATCTAAAGGGCAGATTTCGCGAAAGAGTCACCCTGCTATCTCCTCTCTGATGCCATTCGTCCTCTTCTTCTTCTCCACCCAGTGGCTGTATGTCTCCTCCTCCTCCTCTTCCTCCTCGTCCCTTGAGGCTGCTATTTCTTTTCAAATGAACCTCAGAAAACCCTCGGGTGTCTTGATAAGGTCGGCGGCCACTCAAAGCATGATGGCTTCTCATATTTTCTTGCTGCTCGTGGATCATCCATCATCACTGCAGCCTTTTTTTCTCTGCAAATACTGAAAAAACTTTCAATTTGTGGGGAAAAACCAGCACACACTCACTTCAAGAACATTTTATCAGCAGCTTTTACTATTTGTTTCATTTCTACAGCAGGCAGACTAATTAATATCTCACAGTAACTTCACTTCCTTCATTCCTGTAAATGCCAGTTGAAGTTTCAGGTGAATGTGTAGGTTAATTTTATCGCAGAATGGGAACGCTCTGACACATTTCCAAGCCTAATGGCTGCTTTATATTCAGGACATTTCTCTCTGTTTTCTGTTAGCATTGTGACGAGGACAAACAGTCCCTGAACGCCTCACAGTGAAGGGAAGAACAAAGGAGAAATTCTTAACATCTGCAGGCTGGTGGTGGTTTCGGAGGGGGTATAAGGGGGAGGAGACGGGGCTGGACGGGGAGGGGGATGCTGGGCTGGCAGTTGCCATCATTAGGGGAAACAAACAGGGAGTGATTGTTTCGGCAGAGCTCAAGCTGTCACAGCAGGAATGGCCAGTTGGTGTTGGTAATAGGAAGCAGGCCTGCAGAGAAGGTTAGAGTGATAGTTGGAACCTGAAATGGGACGCTATTACAGATAGTGCTGCTGTTGGCTGAACCTCTTGATGTTTCATCTTTTGAGGTTTGACCAACAGCATGTTGCAGCGCTATTACTAAAGGAACTGACCAATTCTACCCAACGGTTTAGCATTCAGACTCTGTCAAAACTGTGATGAGGATCCTGCTGCGAAGTGCATCCTTCTTTTCACAGATTTAGGGGTAAAATTGGCTGCAAATACTTTCAGCCTGCAGCAGTGAAACAGGCTGAAGTGGCAGCATCCACAGAATGCTTTTTGTCACATAATGGCTCAGATTTTTATTCTACGTGTCAGCGAGATACACCAAGCTTCAGAGCAGAGATTACCTCCTACACCTGATCTTTGTGGTGCTTGTCTTTTTACCACCTTGTGTACGACAGGTGATTAGGGCCACATTAAGGAGGAAAACATTTGAGTTTAGTCGTAGTATCGTGAGAATGAAGTCAGTTGTTTGTTTTAAAGTGTGAATGTGCAGTGTTCACCTTCAGCAGCTGATTTTTGCTGTGTATTTATGTATTTGCAGCATCTTTGCTCTAAATACAGCTGTGCTGTATCATTTCAAAAGAAGTATATCTTAATTTATCTTCAGCATTTCTTAACACGCTTATCGAAACGAAGATCATTGGGGCCGTTTCAGATTGTCTGCCTTTGTCAGGCACCGCAGAAAGATATTGTGATAATGTCAATAGTTAATCTGTATAGACATTGGAGCAGTCAGCTGACTGAGGAGCGTGGATCATCAAACAGTGGTTGCAGAAGAGTGCACAGGCTGCCTCTTCTTCAGATAGACTCAGTTTCTAGGCTTGATAGTTCAGTTGACCTGATGATTGTATATAAACTCATTTGAGTATGATTGCACAGATGTTTATAGAACCCCACGCTGTTCCACTTCATTAAAACACTCTGACAGAAGAGGCTAAGTTTGAATCACTGGTCGCACAAATTTTTCGAAATCAACACATGAAAGCAGCATTTGCTGCTGGTTAAAAAAAGACATACAGTAGAGTGCATTCAACCAATCAGCAATGATTCATGTCGCGGGCAGGTACTTACCTTTTCTGTTAGGAGTTAATCACTGTAAGTTCGGTTTAGACACAGACTCTTCTAGGTTCTACTGATAGAAAAAACATTATTATTGGACAGGCTCATCAACTACTCTTCACTGATGTCACGGCCTGTCATCACGAGTGAAATGAGGCTTTCTGTTTCACCAGTTTCCTGATGTGTTGCCTGACGGGAACTGAGAGCGTTATTTTAGAGGAGTTTGGTTTAAGAAAGTCCTGGAGTATCATTTAGTGATCATAACAGAGGTGTTTGCTTGTATGTGTGTGTGTGTGTGTGTGTGTGTGTGTGTGTGTGTGTGTGTGTGTGTGTGTGTGTTTGCGCAGTGAGTGGGTTTCAGTGTGTAAGTAATCCTTCTGAAAACAATTGAGATGAATGTGCACTTACAGATTCACCGTCACTTTGGCACATGCACTCAGATAAAAAGCTTCTGTTTCCTGCTTCAGTAGCACAGCAGCATGAAATAGCCGCCTTTGTGTGTGTGTGTGTGTGTGAGAGAGAGAGAGAATGTGTGTAAGTGTGTTTTTTTTGTTTTTGGGTGACTGTATAAGTAGCAGACTGATGAGTCACAGTGAGTTGGCAACACACACTGCCCCCTACGGTTCTTCGGAGGTCAGCCAGGGTTTAAATCAGAACTCTGTACACATCGTCGACAACAAATCGGCAACTCAAACAAACCAAATCTGTGATGACACGATTAACTGAAACCTCCGAGGCTGAGGCTGACAGAAAAAAAACTCTCATAATTAAAACATAAGACCATAACAATCTGATCACAGAGACGTTAAGCATGACAATTCAATCTGCTTTTTCTGTGTCACACTTAGCTACAAATTATCTGCGACTCTACGGACCATTCTAAATTAAAAAACTGAATTATGAGCAGAAAAACTCTCTTTTGAAGGTTTTTTTGTTTAAATAACTCCAGGATCACAATTTAGAAAGAGACACTTTCAAAAGATGACAGAAACACAAACATTTTCAAAATATTTTTGTGTTTTTGTCACATTTTGCTGTCAATTTGTGAACAAAGACTTCTTCCTTGCATGTGTCAAAGGATTAAAAGACCAGTGAGGGTTATGTTTAACTAATTTCAGAAGCATAAGGTGCCGTGTCTACAGCCTCTGTTTTTGCTTCATGCTTGCTTTTATTTAATGGCATTTCAACAAGAAACTGTAAATCTTTTAATAGAAGTCGTGTCATAGCATTAACAGCAGCTCTAAACTCAGAAATTGTACATCAAAAAAACAAGTGTGAAAACTTTTCACCTCCATACACACCTCTGCCATTGTTATTGACAAAGTTTATTACAGAAGTCTCGCCCCTTCTTGATTCAGATTGGGGGTGATCAAGAAGTGACATTGATGAGCGCAGCGATGTTCCAAAAGTTAAACATTTTAAACTGAGAGCGCTGGAACTAAAAATCAGCAGACGCTGACGATGTTGAACACTCAAAATGCTGAATCACATTTAGTTTTAATAGAAAACAGGCGTTGCCTGCAAAAAAAACCCGCCGCCAATGGACACGGCACCCAAAGAAGCCACAGGATGGGTTGTTGGGCAAACAAATAATGTTTCCATAAATGTTTATCTCTGAAAAAAAAATATATATATATATATGTATTTATTTATATTTTTGGAGACTTTTATATCTTTATTCTGAAAGGATGGTAAAGTAGATTGAGCATGAAACTGGGAGAGAGAAAGAGTGAGGAGTGACATGTGGGAAAGGGGGCCACAGGTTGAAATCTAGCCACCTGCTTGAAGAGTACAGCCTCTGAACATGGAGAGCTTGACTTCTTTGTTCAACCTGCCAATTGGTTCTAGGATTACATTATGGCAAATGTGTGGTGCCTCATTGGTCTCCAGGTTTTGTGTTTTCCTGCATATGGTAAATGGCTGCTGAAGCCATAGTGGACAAAACTACTTCCAATACCAAATCCCAGTCCCTGAACTTTGTTCTTCCTTTTTTTGTTTGTTTTGAAGACATCTTTCTGGGCATTTGTGTCTTTAGGACAGCTGCAGAGGGACAGGAAAAGTGGGGTGAAGCAAGTTGGGGAAGAGGAGCAGAAAAGAGCCTCTAACATGGGGTGCATGCTTACTGCTTCAACTGGCGCACAAGTCCCTGAATTGTCATGCAGAGTCTGTAAACTGAGATGAGAGAAGCTGAAAAGAAAAGCATGCATTACTTAATTTTAATGCTAATGTCAATACAATGTAATGCAATGTGTAAATGGACTGTATCAAGTATCGTCATGAAAAGCATCCTTTTATAAGAACACGTTGTTCAGGAAAATAAATATCTCTTTGGAATAGTTTAAGTGTAATACATTCATCTGTTTGGCTTTCAGTCTGACCTTTGTGCAGATGCTTCAGCAGGATGTCTGCAGCTGTTTTTTCTCTTCTCCCATTTATACAAATCTTTAGCTCATCAGCACGGGGGTTCAGCCTGAATCCATCATACTGTTTCCTTCCTAGGAACACCACAGCATGAGTTTAAGCTAATCTAACAACATATTTCCAAACTTCACTGATTTTACAGCTTGAATGTTTTCCGCATGCCGTGCATTTCCATGAACCAAACCTTCTAGCCCCCCGTGGTTGAACTTCATTTTCCCCTTCTCTCTTCTTTGTCAGCACTCTATTCTATCAGTGACATTTTTAAAGGTCAGAGTAAGCCAAAGAAAGATGAGAATCGTAGCAGGATGAGGTGAAAATTATGCAGCAGCAGGGGCAGGATTATTTCAGTCATTCCAAGACGATGAAAGCAGCTTCAACATTTGAGTTGAAATATTTGGTGGTTACAGGTTTGTCTAAAAACAAAGTCAGAACTTTGAAGCATTAAACCTGTTAAGTAAATACCAGGGCAGCTAGTTTTCAGCTGGTATAAAGATGCATTATCCCATAGTTGTCTTAGTTTATGTCTGTGCACGTTAAATATTTATATAATTTAAAACGTGAATATTGCTCCTGAGCTGGAGAGCTGCAGGATAGATGGACTGTTCACACTGTGGTCTAAGCTGGTCCAATACCATCAGGTTTAATTTGAAACACTTGACAGAGAGGGAAACAGAAAGTTTAACTCATTCTTAATGTGATGCTCAGCCTTTAAGTCCAACAGGTGATTAATATTTACATCCAAACTTTCTTATTTACCCCTGGCTTAGTGATGCAATAAATGTTTGTTAGTTCATCTGTTCTGACTGCAGGAACTTTTTTAAATTCAGCTCTCCTGACAGCTCACAGGAGAAAAAAAACAAAGCATGCTGCTTACATTGTGTGAATGCAATACTCCACCTAAATGCTTGTGGGCTGTGATTTCTATGCTCGTCAGCTCGCCTGTTTCCAGTCCTGCTGTATTTTCTGCTTACTTGTCTACAGAGAAATATGTTGTCTTAGTGTATTATGTTAAATTGGAGCTGTTAAATGTTACTGTTGATCATACAAAGGAATAGAGAGGAGATGTCGGGGGAATTGAATTTATGTCAAGTCCAGAAGTGTTGTAAATTCAGGAAAGTAGATGGTGCTCAGTGGACCAATCACAGGGCGTCATTTCAACGTGTATTTACATTTAGGAGGAGGTGCACATCAGGCGACGTGTGTTGGAACCAAGCAGCAATCTCCAATCTTAGAATATGAAGCCCATGTGGGAGTGCTAAAAGCTGCTGTTCATTGAGCATCTGTTTGAGGCTGGCTGCAGAAACACCGGAAATCACATACACACCCATTGAAAAAAGACGACCCCGTAGCTGTTAGCGATTAGGCCTGCCTTTTTATCTCACACTAGTTCCGACAAAGTTAGGTTAAGTTCAGCATTTCCAATATGGCACCCGTTGATGATTGGCTCCAAAACAGCGCACAGGAACAGATGAGTGACGTCATGGATAATATGTCTATTTTTTCATGGTCTATGTTTGAAACACGGCTACGCAGACCTACAGTGTAGACCATGGCATTGATTCAACACAGAAGTGTAAACGAGACTTTACACTAGGTCAGAGATGGACAAAGACCGAAAAACGGTTCAACTCCATAACTTACAGAGAGATGGAGGACACACCCCAGATGTCTTGCTGGCTGGACAGTAGAACATTTGGTTCAGATTAGTGGTCATGATATCAGGTAACCTTTCTGGTTATAGCTTTAGAAATGACACTTCTTTTTCTGAAGTGGTACCTAACGTGATGTCAAAGCATCCCTGGTTTGCTTCTCTTCTGCCTTAAATGATTAAGTTACGCCTTTGTACTAGGTCATGTGACTTTTTTAGCGCTAGTTCTTCATAAAGCCAGAGAAAATGTCCTCATGTAAAGCAGAAATATTGTTCCTAATAAGCTCTTGCAAAAAAAGACTTACGGTCTTGTTTGTGTGTGTGTGTGTGTGTGTGTGTGTGTGTGTGTGTGTGTGTGTGTGTGTGTGTGTGTGTGTGGGGGTGTGTGGGTGTGTGTGTGTGTGTGTGTGTGTGTGCGTGCGTGTGCAAACACTCGCCACAAAACACAACCAAAGCAGATGGGAGTGTCTGTAGTTCTGCACGTTTTTGTTGGTAAGCCAAACAATTTTAACAAATAATGTTTCAAACTGAGGATGTGGCCGGTGAAATACAAAACCATGACAATTAATAGGAATACCACTTATCTTCAGCCAGCTAAGTGGTGTTCATCTAAATTCTGTGACCTTGGAGGAACCTCCATCTGTCAGTCTGTCTTTCTGTCCATCCTCTTTACCCCTCATCAAGTTGGGTGTCGCATGAGGCTGGAGATAATCCAGTTGTCATTGCACGGAGATAGCAGAATGAAAGTTGTCAACGTTATCAGCAATTTGGAGCATCGACTGAAAGGTTGTTAGATAACCAAATTCTGCAAGATTTCATCTCTGGGAAAGGTGAATGTCTTTGAAATATTTAGTCAGCTCATTTCGATTTTAGTCTCATCCAGGGAGTTGGCTAGGGGTGAGCGTCCAGCATTGCAATCCTCTTAGACACAATGCTAGCTGAGTATGTCTCTATTTTATGATGATACCTCAAAAGAAAGCTTGTGGCTTGTTGGCCTTTGCACTCATTTTTCTCTGTGAATATATCTTGCATTAAAAGTTTTGCCTTCTGTAAAAATAAGAAGCAACAATTTTTTATGATGGAGGATTTTCTGTCTGGCCAGAAAACATTGGATTGGATTTTGGAGCATGAATGGAGAACATTTCTCCCAGAAACCTCAGTCCAAATGGATTCATACCACATATGTACTTTTGAATTTCAAGAACACAATAGAGGCTGCTGCTGGTCACAAAACTGTCCTGGAAAATCCTGAGTTAGGCAAAAAAAAAGCAAACAAAAGAGAATACAAGTGTGTACCATCTGTTCCTGTTTAGCTTCAGGACTGTGTTACTGTTCCCAGAGCCAAACGCTGCATTTAACAAGCAGCTCGCTCCGCTCTGAGCTGCTGTACTGAAGCTGTTTTCCATGTAGCAGCACGACACCCCAAATGAGCCGTGTAATGTCGCTTCCTGAAACGGATGGCTTCGCTGTTCTGACAGGCCTTATGAAAGATGCATGAACGCTGGTGTGTTGGAGCCTGTGGTGCTTCTTCATACCTTCATCCAATAAACCCGCCAAATCTGAGCAGTGTTATTATTCTCACCATGCTCCTACCTTACAAACTAAACATAGTTTAAACACCTCGTACTGTCTTTGGATTAGCTTTGGCTGCTTTCGTGAACACACTGCATCAGTCCATAAAGCTGCACAATGTGAGGTCTATCTCTCACAAATGGACTGAGTCTTTTTGTGCTGCTGCGTTCGGAGGCTGCGACAGTTCAATCATGCTCAATCAGGGATCTGTTTTTATGTTACACTTTGCATCAAGCCGGCAGGGGGTCTTTGGTGACCCCAGGATAAGCACAACCCACTGTCCTGTCATCCTGCAGCCGCTCTGCTTTTGATCATGCTGTCTGCACATCAAAGATGCACAAAGGCACTCAGCCAGAGACGAAATGCAGCCAAAAGCTTAAAGCAGTTTGCTCTAAAACAAACAGGGGCGGGGGCGAAGATGGGAGGGAAGAGATTCTGAGCTGCTGTGAAATACGATGATGTGAAATATTGCTCCTTACCAGTGAAGCATTGTCTACAGTAATGCATGCAGGTTATTGTTGTGCTCCTGCTTTGGACATTGTTCTCTGCTGTTTGTTTCCTCTGACACTGAAGCACTTGAAGAGGGGCTAAATGTGTTCTCCTTTATCTTTGCTAGTTTCTCATACTGAGGTAGACACTGTGATTCAATGGAAAAGCCCAGTGTTGCATTTGTAACTCATTATTATTTACAACCTGGTGCACTTTGGAAATCACATGAAAGACATGTAAGGATATGCTCAAGGCAGGCTGGACTTTTATTTTGAAATGGTCTCAGCTGTACTTCCTGCCTATAATTAAACTGTTAATAGTCAGAAACTTCTGCACAAACTAACATCTGTCATTGTTTCTTCTCTCCTATCATGTCTGTGATCTATAAAGGTAAATGTTAACCAGGAAGTGGCTGAATGCTAACGTTAGCTATGTTTTGATGTTGGCTTTAGGGCCATCTGATATGTTTTTCTTTTACTTTCAATATAGCCCAACGTCTCTCCTATTTCTCCATGGTCTTCATGTCTACTTAGGAGTTGTGAAATGACTGACATGGTACAAAACAGCGGCGCCAACCGCAAGTGTGTTGTCTATGGAATGTGGTCTATTGAAAAGTGAAAGTGGGATTCGTGGTATTTCAGCGACCGTTATGTGTTTGTTTTTTCCATTTTGATTGAGCAATAGATTGAAAACAGAAGATGAGTGATGTCTGTTTTTTCATTTTGTTTGAAAACATACTGAAAACCGGTGAAAAATGGTTGCGTCCATGGATGTAGCAAGATCAACGAAAAAGGCTTCTGTATTTCAACTTTTCAGTTTATATTTTGGTATTTCTGTTTCTTTGCATCTCAAAGTCATTTCAGAAGTCTCAGCCGTGAGTGTTGCTTCTGTTGCAGTGTCATTTCCATAAGAGGATAAATAAAGTATCTATCTGTGTAGCATTAAACACACTTTGTGCTGTTAAACATCTTCCAAAACTGCATCTGAAGTCTGCAAATTCTGCATCACGTCTAGCTGCTTCCTTGTTGTTCTATTTCCATCACACAGCTAGTGCACACAGCCTGAATGAAGAGAAATGTGGCTACTTAATGTGGGAACCATCCATTATTTCTCTACATTTTGTGCAAATTGGTGCTAATCAATCAATAAAACCTAATCATTCAAAACCTCCTATGGCCAGTCAGAGTGTGACAAGCAGCAAGATGCATGATGTCTCTATGTTTCTTGAAATCTGATCAGCAGTGTCTCACACATTGTGCATGATGGAATGATGAGCAACAAACAAGAAAACAATGATGATGAAATCAGCTAAACACGAGTGCAAGAAAGGTGCAGTCTTACGAACAAACTAGTTCAGAATGCACGCGAGGAACAGAGAGAGCGGTGAAGACACAGAGAGGCCCGCAGAGAGAGGATAAGTGAGTTAGCTCGTAACTCTGCAGAGGAATCTGTAACAGATTGCTTTCTCTTCAGCCTGAAGGCTCCACAGCTCTAATGCTGTGAGAGCGGCCAGGAATAACTCTGTAATGCACACAGTTCAGGAGGCTGGCTCAGGTGATTTGGAACCATTAGGCTCTCTGAAGTCTGAATTAAGATTTCTCAGCAGAATGAGAGCCCAGAAAATGGTCTGATGACTATTGTGGTGACAGAGGACACGGAAGAACCAAGAGTATGATAGATAAATGATAAATATTTATGGACGTGCTGAAGCCAGGTTAATATTTCCCATCACAAAGATACAGTACACATAAATCCCAAGCTGGCAGTGCAGGACATGAAAACTGCACAACTGCACTTTAATCCAAATTAACAGCAAAACAATGTTGATGTAAGTAAACACTCTATTCAGGGATTTTTTAGCGCTTTACTTTGCCGTCTGAAGCCACTTTGTTTTTAAACTATCTTTGGACGTGAAGCTGAGGATGCAAGTGTGTGTGAGCCCCTGGTATTCTCTGATCCAGAAAGGTCCGGAAGTACTGTTGTTACCAAGTCCCACTGGGTTCATGGGCTCACAGTTTGCACATCTGCACCACCAGGTAACCTGAGATCTCTCTGCTCTCCAGTTAGCTCAGAAGTTTCTCCTCTCTCTCCTTTGATCCGTTGAGTCTCGTTCTTCCTCTCTAGACGCTCTTAAAGGTGTCCTCTTTAAAGGTGTCCTCCTGTGTCGACAGTAAATGACATTTCATCATCGCTGCAGACGCTCATTTTTAGTTTGGCTGTATTTTTGTCTCTTTTGAAGCCTGAACACCTGATCAGTGCACTGCAGGTGGAAGAATATGAATGTGTTTCATCCAAGAACAGTGCAAAGATGAATGGCTTTCAGACAGCAAAGTAGAGCGCTTAAAATTTGTAACATAGGGCATACATTTGTTTGGGAGAGACTTACTTATAATTAGCTTTATTGCATGGTAGGGCTGACCTGCAGTGTCAATATTCTGGCTGGGTTGACCAGGCTCCTCTGTGGGTAATGCATTTATTATTGACAAGTACCTCATACAACTGCAGTTAAAAATAAAAATGAAAACTACTCCTATAATGCTGGTAACCCATGGAAGGTAGGAGACAGACACCATGACAGCACACTGAAGAAAGCGCTTGTTTTGTACATAAAAAAAAGAGTAAATTAATATATTTCCAGTGAGTGACTGTCAAGGAGAAGAAACTTTTGTTATAAAGTAGTCTCTCCCTTTGTACAGGATAAAACCAGCTTTGTTCAAGGAGGGCACTGTAATCAGCATAAACCAAAAGTCCCTCACAGCAGCTTTAAGTTAAGGTTTAATAAATAATTCAAAAATGACAAAAATATAATTTTATTTTATCTTCTGTAAAATGTAAAAGCTTAAGATGCTGTAAAACGACTTCATGCAGTTTCCAGGACTCTAACTCAGAGTTGCCGTTTCTGTGCAGGATCCAAAAGCAGGTCAGTGGGTCAAGGACTCTGCTGTAGGAGTAATGCATGTAAATCAAACCAATTTCCAGCACAGTGAGGCAGTCTGTGGTTCCCGAAAATGTAAAATACAGGGTGGAGGATTCAATCATTTGTTGGCTGTTTATCTTAGCGGTGTGCTTCTTATTGGATTTCCAGCTGGAATAAGATTTCTGTATTTCACACTTATGGAAATTCTGTCTTTGCATGACGGCGTCCGGTCGTTAACGGTAAATTTCTGACCTTTTCAAAGTCTCTTTATCATCGACATGTGTTCAACATATGAATACAGATTGACTGCCTGCTGCTGCGCTCATCTCCCTCGCCTCTCTATCTGAAAGCCATTGGTGGGATGCACATCTCACACTGGTTCCTATTTTCTGTGTAAATGCCAATGCCAATCTTCTGTTTGGCACCATGTGAAGGTGGGAGGTCTGGGGGTTGCAGGGTGGGATGTGTCCAAAAAGCACAATTCCATTATTGGGGGTGAAATCATGTCTCACAGATCTAAATTTCCTTGTGCTGGCGAGATACGCCTGTTGAGAAAAAAACAGAGAAAAGCTTTTCTTGTCCTCCCCGGTGGTCTGATGGATATTAAGTCGACTCATGTCTGAATAGTGGGGATTTGAGAAGTGTGCTGCACCTGTGAAGATATCATTTACTTCCTGTAAAAAGCATCTCTTTTTGATGTATTGATTTTTTTTCTGCTGAAGTGAAATAGAAATCTTAACAGCAGATCTCATTCTTCATGTGAAAGTCAGCAAGTCTGGATCTGAATATGTGTGTGGCTGCAGAGAGCAAACTGAAGCTGCCTTCTCTGCACCGACAACCATATTTTAATTCAAAATAAGATGAATTTATAGCCTCGGGTTTAGTTGCAGGTTAATAGAGTGCTAATTTATGTGTGATATGTTTAGCTGGGAACATCGACGTGGTTATTAAGCTTTGAATTTCTGCACAAAATCAGTTTTCATGAGGCTGCAGAGAGAGGCATGCTGAACATTTAATAGGTTGGTGCTTATTGTGAGTCTTTCTTAAAGAAGGGAGCAAGGGACAAGGAAGTAAGGAAGTGACAAACCACCTTCTTTTAAATGCTGCAAGCTGCTGGATTTGAGATCGATGTAATGGAGGGTTCTGGTTTCAGAAAAAGGTAGTTGATAGTGCTTTCAGTGTAAAAGCATTAACTTGTGATCGATCCAAAGACTTAATGCATTCATTATTTTTATAAAGTAGTATTTTGGGGCATTTTCACCTTTAATGGATCGGGCAGTTGAAGAGACAGGACATGCAGGGTAGAGAGTGGAGGAAGACATGCAGCCAATGGTCAAAGCCTGGAATCGAACCTACAACCTCTGTGACAAGGACTATAACCTCTGTGCTTGGAGTGCGCCCTTAGACCTCGAGGCTAATGGCGCCCCATGAATTAATTCATTTTAACGTGAACTAGTCAGATGACTTACCGGCTTCAAATGCAAATGTTCACTCATCATCCATCCATCCATCCAGCTCTTCCACCGGACTTATCCGGGTCCGGGTCGCGGGGGCAGCAGCCTCAGCAGGGAAGCCCAGATGCTCCTCTCCCCGGCCACTTCCACCAGCTCTTCTGGGAGGATACCGAGGCGCTCCCAGGCCAGCTGAGAGACATAGTCTCTAAACCTCATTTACCTGAGTTGGCCCTGAAAAACATGAAACAATGATGAACTGTGATCATAGACTGTATAAATAATTAACGTAATATCCGTGACGTCACCCATCTGTTTCTGAAGCCCTGTTTTGATTTAGTGTGAAGTCACGAGGCGGCTTTGAGCCTCCTAGCCAACAGCTACAGTGTTCCAGCCTGTCAGTCGAGTCGGTCTTGTCCTTATTTGGGCAAAACTTGTAATCTTAATATCTTATGATCCGTGGCGTGGGGAAAAAAAATCACCCCTGCACTGTGTGTGCCGATAGAGGAACTAGCTAATCCAACCTAAACTTCTTTTTGTACCAGGCTGTAAACATGTTTATTACTGCTGTAAAGATTGTCTTCTTTGAATGGGTGTGTATGTGGTTTCCGGTGTTTCTGCAGCCAGCCTCAAGCGAACGCTCGATGAACTGCAGTTTATAACACTTCCGCATGGACTTCATATTTTGAGACTGGCGGTTGCCACTTGACTGTGATGTAGACTCAGAGCTTCTGTTAATGGTCATCTGAGAGTAGCCTGGTTTAAAACAAAGTGGATTATTAGGGAAATATAAGAAGTACGCTGCAGACTGGGGTCTCTTTTATTGTGAAAAACAGACCAAAGATCTGTTATTCACTCACACATTCTTATGAAGCATCTGTCTCCTCACCCGCGCTGCACAACCATAAACTCAAGGGTCACAGCTTGAGTCTTTGGCAGCATACTAAGATGCAACATTCTGCATTTGGGGGAAACCTGACTTCACAACTGTCACTTGAGAAGATAGTGAACATCTATACCTACCAGAGAAACGAAACATCTTTGTTGCATGAGGACGGTCATTCTGAGGCGGTAATGATCATCTTAATGTACGCTCATGTGCTGAAGTTGAAAGTGTGTAACAATGTTGAGCTGAACTGTGTTTGCATGGTAGACTGTTGGACATGATCCCCGCAGACAATTTGCTATACAGAGGTAAATGGTTTGAGTGGTTGTAGGTTCATTGCTTTTGCCAGCCAGTGTATTGTATCGTATCTGTTTGCAGTGAATAGGACCCTTCATTCTTGAACTGTCTTTGTCTCTGGACTATATAGCAGCGGCCTTGCTGATGGGTGTCTGTTGTATAATCAGGAGAAGGGGTCAATTAGATGTGCGACATCCCTCCTGCAGGTTTAGCCTCTCTGGCACGCTGCCCTCCATGCCTCCAGGCTCTCCTTAGTTTGTAGTAATGTGATGTGGACCAGCGTGAGCACAGGCACCCTTCTCTAAGCCCTGAGCTCACCATTGGCTGGGAGATAACCGTGTTGTTCAGTGGCATGTTCATAAATTATGTTGAACACCTGCACGGCACTGAGACAATACCTCCTGCCAGGGCGCTGATTCTTTATGGCTGTAAACACAGTGGCCTCTTTAGAGAGCTGAATGGTGATGAAAACTACAGCCCAGATGGCCATGTAGCCTTGCAGCATGTAGCCTTTTGTCCACATTGCTAATTACAAAATCAATTTACGGCAGTTTTTCATCATTGACCTCTCCACAAAGTATACGCCACATTAAATGTTACATTAAATGAGCGGTGTGCCTCAAAAATCCTTTTCTTCCTGTGGTTCATTTTCTCATTTCCAGCCAGAGAGGATAATGGACATGGTGAGATGTGTGACTGCAGCTGTCTCTTGTCTGGCTGCAGTTTCTTGCCCCTCGTATTGATCCGTATTGATCGGGACCCTCTGCCTGCAGCTGTAAGCTAATTCAGCCTGCCGCGTCTTCCGCTGACATTTTCATTGCTGTATCTCAGCGTTGTTGAGTGAAACCATAAAGCACTGTTTAATACGGCCTCCTGACTTCATAGTCTGAGTGCAATAAATTACTGCATTGTCTGCTGACAGTCAGTCACAGCTTGGATATATATTCTTTTCATAGCTGCTCTCACCGGGAGCAGACAGTCTGCAGTCATTGAATTTGCAGCAGGTCTCTTATTTAAACTCCACGAGCTGACCAGAGTGCTTTAGATTGAAGGCAACGTTAACAATGTATGTATAATTATTTTTGCATAATAGTAACATTATTTTTAGCACTGATGTCACAGCTGACTTGTGTCTTATTCAAAATCTCCTGATAAACATATTCTCAATATGGCAGTCTATTTAAGGCTGACCACACACTAGATGATCTTAGGCCCACTAAAGGGCCTGACTTTCCACCCCTAATGATCGTGAGGCGTGGCCTAATTGAAGGACTGTCAAAAGCAATTATTTGTCCAAATTATCTTTCAGTGTTCCGTGGTAATACTATACTTTACTGCTCCCTACTAAGCAAGAGACTTCTGACTTGGGATTGTGAATATCAAACCTGTTTTTCTTAGCTGCATGAACCCCCTTCGGGACAGCCAGCTGATGACGTGAATTGTGTGTATTTGTTTGTCTCCTGAAGTCACGTTTGATCACAAAGTCACTGTGATATCTTGGTCCATAGAATCACCACTGTGAAACCGTTACCAACAACCTTAAGTTTGTGGTCTAGCAGCATTATGGAGTCATCTAGTGTGTGTGTTCAGATGACTGTGATGTTAGAAATCAGTCTGAAGTGTCCTCAAGTATGTAAGATCTCTCACTATTTTAAAATCAGTTAGGATCTAAAAGTCGTCTGGTGTGTGGTCAGCCTCACTTAACAACTTTCTCTCCCTCTGCTCTGTCGTTGCCTCCGCTGCCCTGCATCAGTACTTTAAGCCCCACCACTTCCCAGCATCCACCTGCAGGCTCCGAGTAGACGTTTGAAGACTCATCATTCTTCAAATTTCTGCATGTAAAATGCAATTTCGAGGAGCGATGAAGTCGGAGCCTGGACTCCAAGGCCATCACCTTATCCTATCTGAGTGAAATGCACTTTCAGTATTCTCTAGAGCCAGAGAAAAGAGATGAGCAGTGAACTATGTGTGTGAGCTAGCTTGTTGTGTAAGTTGGGCTCAAAGAGCATGTGCAAGAAAAAGTATTTTTAACTTTAAGAAGGAGTTCATTTCAGCGTTTTTGACAGGTCAACATGAGAAGTAATGTTAGAAACTGAAGTCATGTCATGTATGCAAGTTGGTTACATACCTAAAGTACATCATTTAGATCTGATTTAAACCCAAACCATGGTGTTGCTCTGAAACTTCCCCAAAATGTGGCCATGTGCCCTGTCTTATATCGGTCTTATATCCACATTGTGTAAGGAGCTTATTCCATCTATCTTGAGGATGCAATAAGCTACCAAACTGTAGACCAACACCACATTGATCTAAAGTCTATGCCCTAGTTTTTTTCTGCTATTTAGACATTGTGTTGTCACTGCACGATGTGTAACCCAGGACTCAGTCCACTCGAGCTCAGAATGTTTCCTCTGCAGAGCTGCTGAGGGTGAAGAGAAATGACCCACTTCTGCTCTGTGATTAAGATTCCTCTGATCAGCCGGGTTTCCCTCGAATGCACCGCGCTCTGTGTAAGCCTGGTCATAGACAGGTAGCAGCTGCTCAGGGATGACCCAGATGAAGTGTAATTTCTTTCTCATGTTGTCAGAATTAAAACTTGTTTAGGTTTAAAGTTGTTGAATTTATTGCTGTGCTGTTTTTACTCATTGTTCTCATCATGGTATCGAGTTTTGGCAGCTTCTTCCCACAATGTTGTGTCAAAAAAATGTCAAAACAAATACACACAGTGGAAACTTGGGTCTTAAGCCCATGTGTAAAAGAAAACATTATAACCAGTTTTAATTGAGCGTAAGATTAAAAACATCACAACTTCAGGAAATGTCAGGAGGACAAAAAGTAAGGAGAGGAAAAGTTTGTCGGAAATTTGGAGACATATTTTTTTAACTTATTTAAAATTCAAATACTAAACGTCAAGTGTTCAGTCCTTACCTGAATGATTGACTTGAACATGCACTGCTGTCTCAGCTGCTTCAGACCCTGTTATTGTGTGACTGATGTTTCTCTGGAGGTCTCCGTCTCTGCAGCAGCAGTGGAGGCTGCAGCGTCTCTCACATCAGCTCATTTTAATGTCGTATTGATTGACTCTTCAGCTGCTCGCGCTCCACATCTGCTGCTCCTAACAGGCTTTCCTGCTCAAAGTCGATGTTTACTCAGACCTATAATTGCATTCTCATAAATCCAGTAGAAGTGCAATCACAGTATCGAGAGAAGGACTGATTTAAGCATAAGTGTGGATTTGTCAGGACGTTATTATTACTGCAGGCGGAAGCACTTAGGTTTCAGATACAGCTGCTCTACTCAAAGGCTGTCGATGCTGACTGTTACAGAACAAATCAGATTTATTACAAATCAGGCCTCACTGTTGTGGGATATTCGCCTGGTCACTCTGGTTTCATAAAAACAAACACAGAGATTGAGGAAGAGGGACTAATCTGCAACAAATAGCACGAGCAGCAAGACAAAGTGAGAGTGAGTGCACCTGAAATGTTGATAGCATAAAGAAACTGTTGATTTTCTGCACTGGTGTGTGCAACAGAAAGAATTTGAAAGATGTGCTCAGCGTGAAACTTGGGATGTTTACAGCTTTTGTGAATGTTACATCACCTCAGGATAAGTTTGGCTCTCTGGAGGTTTTTCTGGCTCTTTATTTGATTTGTTTAAAACATATATTTGGCACCATGTCCCCTCTTTTCTGATTTTAATCCCATCCAGAAGTAAGACCAACCTCTCTTTGAAGGCTGGATTTAAATCCAACAACACAAAGACAAGCGATACATTTTTAAACCCCAAGCAGAAGGTTGCTCTGTGTTCTTTCTGTCTGACTCTGACCTCTCTGTTGTCTCTGTCCCTGCAGGTCCATGGGGTCGTTGTATGGGCAGTGAGTGTGGACCAGGCGGCAGTCAAAGCCGGGCCGTTTGGTGTGCTCACTCTGAAGGCTGGACCACTCTGCACACAAACTGCAACCAGACAGAGCGGCCGGACAACCAGCAGAGCTGCTTCAGAGTGTGCGACTGGCACAAAGACCTGTACGACTGGCAGCTGGGAGCCTGGAATCAGTGTGTACCAGTGTCAATGCGCAGTGCAGGGGTGCAGCGCCCGGCTGTGTGCACCCGGGGAGAGGAGGGCATCCAGACCCGTGAGGTGGGCTGTGTCCAGAAAGCGGATGGTGAGCCCGCGGAGGACGCAATCTGTGAATACTTTGAGCCGAAACCACGTCTAGAGCAGGCCTGTCTCATCCCCTGTCCCCGGGACTGTGTGGTGTCTGAGTTCAGCCCCTGGACTGTCTGTTCCAAAACCTGTGGGATGGGCTTACAGAACCGGATCCGTTTTGTCCTGGCGCCACCACTCTTTGGTGGTGCAGCCTGTCCAAACCTGACAGAGTTTCAGACATGCCAGCCGGGGGCCTGTGTGGGAGCTGAGAGCCTGTTCAGCCTCAGGGTGGGACCATGGGGGCTCTGCTCGGTCCCGCTGCCGAGACAAGCCAGACAAGCTGAGGATCTATCTGGAGAAAGTGTCTCACAGTCCAGAGATGGGGACAAACAAACCTCAGAGGGTCTGAAACAGTCTGGTGAGGGAGACAAACCATCAAAAGGAAGGGACAAACAGACGAAAGGAGGGGACAAACAAACCAGAGAGGACAGCAAGCAGCACAGAGAGGGAGGCAGGAGGTCCAAAGAGGGTAAAAGAGTCCCCAAAGACGGGGACAAAGCATCCAGAGCCAGCAGAAAACTAGCCAAGGCAAACGGGAAACCAGACAGACCATCCCGACAGGCAGACAGACCCAAACGACAGAAAAAGGCTAAGAACAAAGAGAAGAGAGAGAAAATGAGAGAGAAAGCCCGGGAGAGGCTGAGGGAGAAGGGTAAGATGAGGGATCCTGAGACCAGAGAACTTATCAAGAAGAAGAGGAACAGGAACCGTCAGAATCGCCCGGGAGGAAAGTTCTGGGAACTGCAGGTCGGCTACCAGACCAGAGAGGTGACCTGTGTGCACAAGAGCGGAGACGTTGAAGCTCTGAGGTAAGATAGACTCCAAAATGTATCCACGTGACCCATCACAGCGTCCATCCACGGTTTTAGCTTCAGTCAGCTTAGCCTTTGTGTTACTGCAGGCTACATGGGGTACACACTCTTTTTGTGAGAACACTTTAGCTCAATTTTCTTCAGAGACTGGTTCTGACAACAGTTTTAACATGTAGGTAGAGGATAATGTACAGAGAGTAAGTTGTTCTACTGAAAAGAAACCCGACAGTCACAGAGGGGTCTTTCTGACCCTGAAGGGTAATGCAGTGTACTTCATGAAAAGCCTTTGTGCAGCGATCGCAAAGAGCTGCACAGGCAGGAGGATTTTCATAAAGTGTTTACACAGTGTGTACAATGCGCTGTCTTCAGGGGGAAGTTTCTTTATCTGTGGGGAAGTGGATGTTTAGAAAAGTAGATACAGCTTCAACCCAGAACGGAAGAGCTCATGTGGTCAAAAGAAGAACGGGTTGTTCAAACCAATATTTCTGAATCAAATAAAAACCCAAAGTAATCTCTCATCTCTGGTCATCATGAAAACTCAAGACATCGCTGTCAGAGGCCAGCTGTGAAGTAGGAAAGAAACTCGTCTTCCTCTGGTTTAAGAAAGATTGCGGGCTTTTCTTCCACGCTGGCCTAACTTTGCAGACTTCATCCTCTTCTTTTATGCCTGACTTGCAGAATGATACTTTTGGATGTGTTTTGTTGCCCCCTAAAGAAATGTTGTTGACATATTCTCACAGGGGCGGATGAGGCTTGTTTGTGTTGCGCTGTCAGAGCTGAATGCATGTCTGTGAAACACAATGACTTCAAATGTCAGAGCTGGTAACAGTCAGTCAGAGCGTACGTGTAGTGAAAGCCTGTAAGCCATCACTTTTAGTCTGTTTTCTGTCTTGAAGCTAATATTTTGTCAGAGCTAATTTAGATTGTTTAGAATCCTACATGAAGGCTGGAGTTTTGTTAATGGACTATGTCTGTTGTTCTCTCATTGTGATAACCACATCCATTAATAATAGATAATGACTCAATGCAGGGCCCCAGAAAAAAGACAAAGGTCAGGGTGCAGATCTGCTGTCGGATTCATTTAGTAAACCTCATTTTGTCTCAGATGGACAATAGAAGCGATGTATTTGGAATGATCCCATTGTACAAAAGTTTATCCATGTGTCATATATCCACAAAGTTTGCTCAGATGATACAGAGAAATTTGAGCAGTGCGGATGTTTAAAGTGATAAAGTCTGCTTATTATTTTTTCTCCTCTTCTGGTTTCAGTGACTTTGTAGAGATCAGCAACTTAGAGATGCTCTATCAGGGATGTTTGGGGTCCATTAGCTCCTCAGTTTGCTTTCACATCTGCGCCTGCTGTCATTATTTCACCATTCTCAAGACCAGCCTGAGACCACGCTGATGTTTTTACCACAGTGTCAACAGGCAGAGGGGGAATGCGACAGACTGCTTTCTGTGGATTGATTTGATGTGACGTGTGTGATCAGGTTGTCTCTGGCATCACTTTGCTGTTGAGAATCTGCGCTTTTATAGGGTGTTTTTTGACCAATCAGAATAAAGTATTTAAAACAGCCTGGTAATAAATTGCAGGTATTTTTTTTATCTTAAGTGAAAACCATAGACCATGTTATACATGGACTTAGTCTCTGTGACGTCACCCATTTGTTTCTGAAGCAGAGCTTTGAAGCTTTTTTTCGGTAGTTGCCATATTGGAAAGCTGACTCAACCTAACTTTGGTCGATCTAGTATGACACAAAGAAGGAGAGATGAAGAGGGCCTTTGGCCTCCTTGCTAACAGCTACAGTGGGCCCATCTGTCAGTCAAGTCAGTACCCTTAATTAGGCAAAACTCATAAGTGTAATATCTTCACAGCCAATGAGTTCCCTCCGTACAGTGTCCGCCGATAGAGGAATGAGCTATTCAGACCAATACTGTTTTTTGGACCATACTGTAAACATGTTCATTTTTGTTGTAAATATTGTCTTTTTTGAATGGGTGTGTATGTGGTTTCCGGTGTTTCTGCAGCCAGCCTCAAGCAGATGCTCGATGAACTGCAATTTTAACAACTCCGCATCACCTTCATATTTTAATACTGGAGGTTACTGCTTGGTGGTATGGATGCAACACCGCCTGGCCTCGAACATTGTTGAATGGGGTGAATTCCTGTGTGAAGGCTGTAGTGCAGAGAGAAACAAATCAAAAAGGATTTTTTTATAATTGTTGAATCAATATTACCACATTTTTAGCCAAAATTCATCTTTTAAAACAGTTTACCTTGAGTAAAGATGTGTTAATTATTACTGAGCTCTAAACACGTTCCTAAACATCATCACATTTGCTCATAAAAGCCGTGCTTTTAAAAAAGTGAGAAAAAGAAGAGGATTTTTGTTGATCTAGTTTTCATGGTTTTAACTCAATATTTCACCAGATTTTCAATTTTTAAGTTGCATATCTTTCCCCTGTTTTAAACAAATACTAACCTGCATGATGCATTTTTTTTTAGCATTTATTCCAGAGTATTTGATTGTATTTCTCAGAGCTCCCTTGGCATCTCTCGGCTCTGTAACACTTTCTTCAAAGCTCCTCTATGACACATGCAGTCTCTATAAATGTTTTCCTGCAGCGAGGTCATCGTCCATGTGTCGTCTGAGAGCCGTGCTCTTTGTGAGGAGATGAATGGCCTCATTCTGTCTCTCTGTGCTGCTCTCTTCTAATAGAGGCCAGTGAGTAGCTTCCATTACAAGCTGAGAAAATCAAGGCTCTTGTGATACATTTGCTTTTAACGCCTGGGAGAAGTTCAGGATTCATAAATCATTCAAACTTCAAGCAAATGCCACTCATCATACTCCAGCGTTGAAGGGGAATATTATATTTGCACGATACACAGTAGGATTAATATCTGCTGTGAAGTATTCATCCAAAAGAGAAGCATGTATCTATACTGATGTTTGAGCCTCTCTCTGAATGCACAGATGGCCCAAAGCTTCAAAGAGGCTTAGTCCACGATGATGACCGTATTAATGTTGGCCAGAGCCCAGGATCAACTTTATTTACTGTTGGAGCATCACTGTGGGACTTTCCCATTTGATCTCAAACTGCTAATTATCCTCCAGAGTCCAGGCTCTGGAAGCGAACTGAGCAGTCCAGCAGAGGAAGGGTTCAAATGTTGTGGAATGATATGTGTCTTCAGTGACCTCGTAATAAAACAAGGAACAAATGTTAACACATTACTTATTAATGTTTATTAGATTTATATTCTTGTGTTGAATATTTAGAGCATCTATAATCCTGATTGGGTGAATTTCAACCGAGAATGTCGCTGTGGCTAACTGATATGCACATTCGCAATTGAATGCAAATGAAACTGCTGAGGTAGAAAGTATGCTGCAAATACATAAACAATGCAAATCCAAAAACATATTGGAGACATGAAAATGGAAGTGCTCCAGGCCTGTAGGGATCACTCAGTGGACTGATCTTTTCTCTTTACCTTATTGAAACTCCCCTAGAAACCATATTTCATGACTAGTTGAGAGACTGTCACAGTGTAATGACTGGGAGTCACATTAAAAAAACAATAGCTACAGGGCTAACAAACTCTTTAGCTAACACACTCTGTATCCAGAGCCTGACAGCTGAAAGAGTCTACAATAATAGTAATTCTAGCAGTGTCGCTAACGAAGAGTTGAAGCTAATTTTAGCCACACTTGCAATTAGTTACTTTAGAAGAGCTAGCTGTCTATCAGAAACAATCTCTTTGTAGAAGTTGCTTGTGTTGTAAAGTTGTCATTTTGCACAATATAGTCAGTGAGGGTAAGACCTCACACACATGCCTCTGCGGTGGTGTTAACTGTTATGTGGTCTGATAATAAGCCCAATCCCTCTCATCAACAAGGGAGTCTAATTATAGAAATATCATAATATATTTAGTATATAAATAAATATATACTGTGTATACAGTATTAATGTAATGTTGTTTTATTGGCTGAATTATATTGTCTACTTTTCATTTCTTGCACAGCCTGACTGTATTCTGTATGGCACTATGAACAGCTCAGGTCCTACACTTCATGTAAATCTATGTTTATTTCATGTAATTGTACTCTGACTGTGTAAACTTTTTAATCTTTGGTGCAAAGCAGTTTGTGTTTTTGAATTATCCCATTGAGCACCCCCTACAAAAGTGGAGCACTTCTGTTGTGATGGTTCTGCACAGTTTTCCGCCCAATTGGATGGTTTTTGGTTGGATCGTGCGGGTTAAAAATGGGCTTAGGCGGGTGGACATAAATTTGGCTTGTTTTCCATGAGTTGGGCGGGTTTGTAATTGTATTATATATTTCAGTATGTTGAAGATATGTGTGAGGAAAAAAATATTTAACTGAATAATGTTGCATCTAGACACTAAGCATTACATTCTGGTGGGAGGAGATCCTAGTTACTATTACTATAACACACACCCAACTGCGGCATACATCAGTGTTGTAAACAAACACAAAGAAACTTTTTTGCAACATCAACGTCATCTGCCAGCACCTTTGCTGGACTTAGCGGGAAACACTTGAGTTAATAATTTGGCTGTGCAGAAAACTTGGCAACCAGACGTAGTGAGGAAATTAAAAAAAGCTATATAAGTGCAATATAATGTTGCTGCATTGACATGAATAACGATAGATCTCTGCCGTTATTTTGTTCAGCTCTATCAGACTTGTCACTTGGTGGGGAACAGAGATGCACAGCGAATTTTGGCAAAGCTATTTGATGACTCTTAAATTCAAATGTAGAGGGTAACATGAAGTCCAGAAGGTCAGTAGGCCTTTATGTTGTTTTATGGCAGTTGAAATAGAATTACAGAACTTAATATTGAATCTATATGTTGGGTGTTTTTTGGTGCACTCTTTTGGGCTTCATCGCTTCAAACTATCAGATCTATCTGGCAACACTGGTTCTGCAATGTTTTTATTTTGCATGTATTTTTGTGAGCTTTTGGATGTGCATTGTTTATGCACATGCAGCATGTTTAATGCAGTTTATTTTTCATCTTTGAATTCCATTATTTTTATTAATTTGCTGCACATTTTGTTTCATTTATTTTGGACTTTTGCATGTGTCTATGAATGTGCATTGTTTCTGAATTTTTCACAAAAATGCAAAATGATCATCAGAGCAAAACTTTTGCTATTCAATACTTGGAGAAAAAGTGCAAACTAAATAAAGTGAATCCTCAGCGGATTTACCCAGGAATTCCAAATACAGTCTGTGTTAAATGTGAAGAATGAACCTCAGTGGCTGCAGGGATAATAACAAAGAAAATAATAAAGGTTTAAAAGCAATCAGGCAGGAAGTTTGTTTAACAAGGGTTTATAGATGTCCACTGCAGTTGATGGAAATGGAGCCTAAAAGGGGATCGAAGTTAAGACGAGAACTAGAGAAGAAAAGCAGTGTGCCATTATTCCAAATGGACCATCAGCCTTTACAAAAACAAGAAAAACAAGTCTATCAGCTTCACAGCCTTGGATCATCAAACAGAAACTCTGTGCAGAGCAGCAGACGCTGAAAGCTGGGATAACAAAATGTTTGTGCTGGTAATGAACAACTTTCAAACCGTCTTTATCTCAAAGGCTGACTCAGACAAAGAGAAGCTGTAGGGTGTACAGCAATGTTTCTTTTAAATCTGTGTAATCCTTACACTACACACTCTTTCTGTGGCTCTAATAATGCATTTCTTTGACTGTGGAGGCGTCTCACTCAGGAGAGGAATGTTGTCCTTTCTCTTCTCTCTGCTGTCTTCATTGAATGTTTATTTCTGTCAACTGGGAGGTCAATAGGATGCTTATTTTCTACACCACGGTTGTAAAGAGTCACTTCACTGAAAATTTGTACTCTGTTATAGCCAATGCTGGGGCTGAATTATGATGTCAGCTTTAAGCCTTTCCCCAAAAGTGAGAACGTTCTCCAGCAGATCACCTCAGCCTGCACCGGTGAAACAGGCTGTAAGGACTGTAACAAAATGCTGTGGGCAAATGCTCCTGGTCCAAGTGTGTCCACCAAAAGTTCTTCTTTTGGTCCCTGACAGGCTCAGATTATTTGTCTGTCTGACAGTGTCAAACAGCATAAGAGAAAGGCTCCCTGCAGAGAAAGAGAGAGAGCTTTTTGTTAAAGATGAAGACGATATTTTTATGTATGAGTTATGTATGCGTTACTTCCATGTGCAAACGAGTGGATATTTGGGCCCAACTTCCCACAAAAGTCAGCAAAGTTAAAGTTACCAGATTTTACTGTTGTATGTGAGACGGTAAGAGCAAATTAACTTACCTTGATCTGGTCTGAAGAAGCTTTGGGCCGCACCAATTAGAATCTATTAACATTAAATCAACAAAATGCAGGGGGGGGGGGAGCCAAGGCCGGCCAAACTATCTGGCCTCGTCTGTATTTCATATTCTGAGGTAAAATCTCAGAATTGTAGGTGTTGTCTGGAGATGATGTAACAGCTGCTTGTGGTTTCTCTCTGTTTGACTCAAAATAATCTGAGTCCATCTGTCCAAAACAACCAGTTCAAGATGTTCTTTTCATTCTTTTACTGCCTTTACAGCCTGTTTCATGATCTGTGCCTGAAACAAACTACTGTCACACTCTGACCTAGAGGGAGTGTAGCAGGTTGAAAGGCTGACTGAAAAAGGTCTAGTTTGACCTCGAAAAGTGAATTTGATGCAAAAAAAGTGAAGTGTTTTATTGCCCTTTAAAGACAGTCCAGGGATATGTGCTAATTAATCAAAAATAGTGATGTTAGAGATGTGCCGAAGCTTCGAAGCGTGTGTCGAGATGGGGCGTTTCCGCGAAGCGCGTATCGAGGCTTGCTTCATTGAGGGGAGGGGCCGAAAAATGATGACGTTCGAAGCCTTGCGAGCCGCCTGTACCAAGTGACTGATTCAGGAACCAGTTTGCGGGTTTGGTGCGCGATTCGAAATATAAGGGGCAGCGCACAATCACAACCTTATCCCCAATTTTTTTCCACTTTCCCTTTTGAACCGGCCATTGTATCATAAAGACAGACACCATGTTAAGAAGTTCATTATTTATGTGTTGGCATCACAAACATCATTTACTTGTTCAATTCAAAGCTTCACACACCAAAGGGATGGTGTCATTATAATCACTGCGCTTATTTTAAATTTATTGTCCACGTGATGGCGCAGTAGAGCAAATTGAGCACCATGAAGCTTCGGCCCATGAGTGAACCGATTGGATGGAAAGCCTCAATACTTCAAGAAGCTTCATCTCGCCATCACTAGTCAAAAATGCAGCAGAAAAATATTTACAAAACACTAGTGATGTTACGAGATGTGCCGAGGCTTCGAAGCGTGTGTCGAGTAACGGAGGGGGCGTTTCCGTGAAGCGTGTATCGAGGCTTGCTTCATTGAGGGGAGGAGCCGAAAATGATGACGTCCGAAGCCTCGCTGCCCGGCTGTACCACGTGACCGCTTCGGCAAGTGGTTCAGATTTTGCTGCGAGGTTTGACAGCAATATAAACCCCTCAGGCTCCGTTCAAAATCTGGGTGTTTGATGGAGAGTTGCGCTCAGTTCAGACTTCGGATAGAGTTTTGATAGTTTGGACACTAGAGTTTGGACAGCGTTTATATAGTTTGGAGAGTTTAGAGAGAGAGAGAGAGAGAGAGAGAGAGAGAGAGAGAGAGAGAGAGAGAGAGAGAGAGAGAGAGAGAGAGAGAGAGAGAGAGAGAGAGAGACAGAGAGACAGAGAGACAGAGAGAGACGGAGCCAGCTAGAAAGAGCGGAGTTAGGTGCGGACCTGTAGTCACTCTGGTGCGGTCTTGGCCTAATGGTTAAGTTGCACGCCTATGATACAATTGGCCCGGGTTCTAGCCCAGCCTGCAGCTTTTTCATCGCATTTTTCACCCACTCTTTCCCAGTTTCTACACTGTCCTCTCCTCTATAAATAAAATGAGTCAAAGCCCAAAAAATATAACTTAAAAAAGAAAGAAAGAGGAGGATTTCCCCTGTGTGGTAACATTTTGATTTAATAACTCCTAACTCCTAATAACACAAGCATATTCAGTGCCCTCTTCCTAGTTCCACAATCACTTTCACTGTCCTCTGTCTGCTTAAGCCAATCCCATTTTCCTAAAGTGACAGAAAAATATAATTACACAACCTGCCATATCATATGATAATAACATTTTGGGAAAATGTACACACACAGAATACATTCAAAAATATTTTATCATACACATATATGATAATTTATGTACAGAAATTATTTGGTCATACATTTTTTTTGTAATTCATAGTCATTACCATAACAGAAACAAAAATGCAATGCATCACACATTATGTGTTTAAGATCCAGCAGCATGTAATGATAAACCTGGCCAGTAGGTGGTTTCGTGTGCACATGAAGCTTCGAGAAATGAACCCTTTCTCGAACCAATTGGCTCAAGTGGTTCGAAGCCTCATGAGGCTTCATCTCACCATCACTACAAAACACTGGCCAGAACCACCATTACCTCTGCACAGCACCACAGCACCACAGCACCACAGCACCACAGCACCACAGCACCACAGCACCACAGCACCACAGCACCACAGCACCACAGCACCACACAGCCCTTCTCTGCCTGCTTAGACAATGTAGATCCCCTCCATTTAAAGGCTAAGCCCCTCCCACTGGACCATACCATCTTTAATTGGAATCAAAAGTAATCAATTCAACAACACAGGTTATTCAACCACACAGGTTATTTTCCATATCAAAAAACATTTCAAAGTGTATTTGCATTAATTTACCACACATTAAGGGATTCATCAAAGCATTTACCTAATACCCAAGCTAGAAATGACTTTACAACCCCATTTAACACTCCCATACCAACTCCCAGTTGGTATGGTGCAGTAAGATGGACTGAGCATGCTCTTTACCCAAAACTCAGGCACTATGAAAGACAGCCTGAAACTATGCTCGGGTCCTTTGTCACTGCCCAGCACCAGGAAGCACTGTGGTAAGAGAAGAGAAATATAAGTAGATACAAACAACTCATTGTGGTATACAATTGTTAAATAATAAAGAGTTAACTCAAAACCATGTGTGCATGTGTTTCTGTAAAACTTTATGGGGAAAAAGGCACTGGAAACTTACTAAGATGTGAAATAT
Organism: Notolabrus celidotus; assembly: GCF_009762535.1. Classification (NCBI taxonomy): domain Eukaryota; kingdom Metazoa; phylum Chordata; class Actinopteri; order Labriformes; family Labridae; genus Notolabrus; species Notolabrus celidotus. The sequence continues at coordinate 8,112,280 of NC_048287.1, read as the reverse complement.
AGTTCAGTGTGTGCACCCACCAAACTATCAGTAGCATGCTACCTGGCTAACATGTGGCATGTGGAATGAGTGATGGTGTGGTGTGCTGGTGTGGTGTGTTACCTGTGGCAGGGGACACTGCCACAAAAGTTTAAACTATTTGTAGAGAATTTTCAAAAGAGTTAAATTTTTTAACTAAGCTAGTCACTGAGGGGTTAAATAGGAAGGCTGTTGGACATGAGCCTTGGGGAAGCAGTAACCAGCTTGCAATTCTTCCCCTTGGGCCAATTCATAAACCTTCATTTTCTGGTGTCTCTTTTCTGCAGCCTGTGCTCTGAGGAGGAGCTACCAGTGACCTTCCAGGCCTGCGTCATGACCAAAGACTGCGATGTGACTGAGTGGTCCGATTGGTCAGCATGTTCAAAGGAGTGCTACGACCCCAACGGACCCATGGGGGAGCGCACACGCACAAGAAAAGTGAGCCAGTTCCCCATTGGTGGAGGAGCAGAGTGTCCAGAGCTGGAGGAGAAGGAGTCCTGCAGTCCACAGGGGGACGGAGTGCTGCCCTGCATTATGTAAGTACCTGATCATGATAGTAAAACCTATCTGTGACCTATCTGAACTAATAGTTCAGATGAAAATTTTTCCATGCGTATGTATAAGTGTAAAAGATCTGTGATTTATGGAAGAATTAAGATGATTCAGAGCATGACATCCTGCTGCTGCTGCTGCTGGCTGAGTTTTCAGATTATAGATTAGCTTTGTCAAAAGGTCATCAAGATACAAACTTCCTCTTAATAATCTGCAATTTGTCTTCTAATTAGCCAGTGTGAACAAAGTTAGCATGATAAACTGCGATCAGTGGAAGGGCTTTGGTGGGTTTAACTGTATGAGGAGATGAGAGGGCCGGTAGGATCAGGTTCAAACAAGTGGACCATGTGGCTTGGATTTTTGCCTTTGATTATTACTACCCCCTTTGTTGGTTGGACCTAGTCTTGGATTGGTTTTCACAGCAAAACAGTGTTTATGTATTTCATTCTAATAATGTTGAAAACCATGTTAAAGCCCCACCCATTTAAAAAAAAAAACTTGAATATTTTGAGTTTGTCAGTTATGTAGAACTTCAATAAAATCCTTTTCAAATGCAGCTGCAGCAAGAGAACTCATTAAAACATTAAAGGATGCAAAAAAAAAAAAGCTGTAGGTATTATCTAAGACAGGTGTCTGTTATTGCACGATCCTGTAAGAACTTAAATACTTTATAAAAAAAAAATCTTGAATAGTTTTTAAAATGAAAACAACATATCCAAGAACTTTACTAAGTGGCACATTGGATGTCTTGGAGGTATGGAAGTCCATAAGTTACAAGCCCATTTAGCCATGATCAAAAACAAATGATAAGTCATGACTATGAGACAAAAAAACATGATATTGACATGAAATGTAAGATTATGTGATAGTAAGTCATTATAATGAGGCAGTAAGTCATTTTTTTTATTATTGTTGTGGAAGCAGTTGAGTGTGTGTAGCTCTTAAATCCATTAACAAATATTTCAGACAAAAGACAGTAAAATAATGAAAATTATGAGATAGATTGTCATAATTTTTAGACAGTAAGTCAAAATTATGAGAGATAAGTTGGAAAGACGAGACAAAGAGTTTAATGAATAAAAAGTGAGTAATAATTGAGATGACAAGTTAAATTATGATAAATTCAATCATACAAATGAAATTAAAGTTGTAATAATGAGGTATTGATTCAGGATCATTAGTAAGTGAAAATCACGAGATAAAAATGTCAAAAATTTAACAAAGTAAGTCAAAATTGTGAGATTCAAAGTCTGAGAAAATTGGTCACAATTATTAGATAAAATTATCAATTGAATAGTCTAGACAATGAGAAAATGTTGTCGTGATTAAGAGATAAAAAGTAAAATAATGGGAAAGTTATTAAAACATGTGGAACACAAAATGTGGAACATTGAATGTTGAAATGATTCTGTTTTAAATAAACTGTTAAATAAATTTCAGAGAAACTGTAGGAGAAAGTCAGTCATACATATGAGATTCAGTTTTCATCTTATGAGGAAGTTTTATCTCTATCTCACAAATCTGACTTACAATAACGTGACAAGGCTTACTTTTCACTCATTCATTTTTGTTCTGGTTATAATGAGCATCCATAATTTTATAATACACACTCCATTAGCTCCTTTTGTATCATCCTCTTCTCAGCTTTGTGTTTACAATAAGTAAAATGAAAAGGATATGTCTTTCTCAGTTATTTTGTACTTTTAGCATCACCTTTATGCCCGGGTGTGGACTAAAATAACTAGATTTCACTGTCTTGAGTTTAGAATGATTTGTACTTTTACAGTAACAGTTTGATAGATTGAATAAACGCTCACAGTTTACCATACGGGTGAACAGCAAGTAGAAATACTGCATTTTGTTGTAAATAATGTGACTTGAACTGTTTGAGCTCCTGGATCGTGAACACTCAGGTGCACCTAATCTCTCCATAATCTTAATATTTAATGCAATAAGTTCTCTGCTGGTGTTATTGGTCTGTTTCGTGGTCAGAGAAGAATCAACCATGTTGTGTAACAGTAAATCAATGTCCATCGACTGCTGCTGCCTTCTGCACAAACAGCAGGAGGAGAGGCAGCGGCTCTGTCCATGGTGCTGAAGTGCTGCTCTGTTCGTGTCCCCATCTGCACAACTTAAAGCCCCAAGATGCACTGCTCTCCCTGGGGCCTCATTGTCCTGCAGCAGTGCAGAGGCAGCAGAGGGAGAGAGACCTCGCTCATGAATATGGAGCCTTTCATTGGCGACCTCGAATGAATTCCATTATCGGTAGAGATGGAGGCAGGGTTTACATTTTGTGACCTCGGGGCTGAAACCACAATGCATTTCTGCTGAAGCAGACTGCTGCCAATTCTCCAGCCAGACACAAACCCACCTATGAATAGACGTTGCAATTAACAACCTCCTTTCAGCTAAAAAAATCCAGTCTTACAGAGCCTGAGTGGACGGTCTGGTTAAATTGCAAAACCTCAGGCGTGTTGTAAACATAGATCTCGGGTCAATAACGTGAAAAGTCTCCCTGACAAAGCTAAGAGAAGCCCGTCACTATGGATCACTCAGGCAAAACCGATTCTGTTCAGAGCCTGTGAAAAGCATAGATTGTTCATAATGGACGTGGCCGAGATGACGTCAAACACTGGTTTGTTGACTGCCTTTTTAAAGCCTTGAGTCTGGCATTTGAGTACTTTGTTGTAAGAGGGCCTGTGTAGAAAAAAAAATAATGGAGTCAGAAGAGAAGAGTAATACAAAATTAAAGTCACACATTTGTTGGATTATAAAACCACACATTTTCCAGAATAAACTCAGATAAAGTTTGTCAGAGAACCTCAGGTGCTGCTGTCAAGGATCATGCCTGCTGTGCTTGACCTCATTCAACTGTACTTTTCAGCAGTATTTAGCATTTGATTTGATTCTCTTAAAGACATGTTGCTGATGTGGTGTATGAGGCTTTAAGGATCCTTGTGTCCATGTCTGTCCTCAGTTACATCTGGAAGACCACAGAGTGGACCGAGTGCAGGGTAGACGTGCTGCTGAGCCAACAGGACCGTCGACGGGGGAACCAGACCGGGCTGTGTGGTGGAGGGATTGAGACCCGAGACGTGTACTGTGTCCAGTCCACCACTGAGACACCTGCAACCAACCTGGGGTCACTAAGGAGCAAAGAAGGTAACTTTTACCAGCATGCTTTTCTTTTTAAGGACCTTCTTATCATAACTAAAACACAAATCTGTGCAGTTGATTAAACTCCAAAGATGTGTTTGTGGTCGTCTTGGAAAGCCACTACCTGACCCTCAGACTGTGCCTCTATGTTTATAAAGTCTTTTCTTTAGTGGTCTCAGTCCGTTTAACACAATTAAGATTTATCCAGTCACCAGTTTGCAGCCTTCAACCTGCAGACAGATATGTTCCTAAATAATTTAACACTTTGAGGCACTATTGGCTCACGACCCCCTCAGGATAAGCGGTATAGTTAATGGATGGATGGCGTATAGGACTTCTGCTCTGCCTTCGCTTTGCCAGTAAAAAAATCCCTGGATAGTTTTGGACTTTGGCCCCAATTTAACGCCATCTGCGTGCATTTCTGTGGTCATAGATCATCATGATTAAGTACCACAGGAACACGACTGTGTCTTTCTTTATTTAACATATTAAATAGCCTTTGCTTTTGCTCACTACTGAGCACACTGACACACATTTATAAAAGAGTAGTCATTAAAATACAGGAATGGTAGTCTGGTATAATTCACAGAGATGATAATTTGGATCTAGTTGGTATCATAAAGGACAAAGTTACACTCTCTTTAAAGTGAAACAACTCTGAATATATTTGCATATTTGTTCAATTTATTTCTCTACTTATGGTATCCCAGAGATTTCCCATTCCTGTGTCATATTTTTGCAACATCACATAGTAGCAAAAAATAAATTTTGTACTCTTTATTTTAATGAAATGGAAAAAGAAGATGTAGCTCTAGAAGTCAAAAGTTTTAAGTGCCAACAAAAAAGAAAAGTTGCGACCACGAAATGTCACAGAAGAGACTTGCAGCCTGCTGCGACACAGCTCAGTAAACCACACGTAAGTATATCTATATATATATATGCGCTTCCGAGCGGCCCAACCAACACTGCCAGAGTTGGTTGCTGACACATGTCTCTCACAGCATGAAGTCCTCCATGTCAAACAAGGGGAGGAGATGAGTTTCAGGTAGCAGAAACCACAGTTTGATGATTACAACATGATGGATGAAGAAGAAAGAAAAACTTGCACTATGATGACAATTTATGTGTTGATGTTAGTGTGTAAATGGAGAGATGTGCAGCCTTGATTGTTCCCTTCTTCAGCCGCTGATGTTTTTGTTCAGTCTGTTATGTGTTACTCTTCAGGGTTTGCACCAGTCGCACAAAATAAATGCATCGTGATATTTTTTCTATTTCTTGCTGTATTCTCACATTTGCCCAGCTGTCTTCTTGCTGAAGTTTCAGTGGTGCTGGTAGGAAAATTTCTAGGTAAAGTTTGGGTGAAAATGTCAGCTGATGCAGCTTATCCAGGTGATTTGGGGAAGCTTTCAGGAGTTTTGTGCATGTATGAATGCAGCTGCAGTGCAGTATTTTTGGAGTTACTCCCCGTCCAAAGGTGGCCCTTTGAATCATCAAAACAAACAGTGCACAATCCCCATCCGAGAGGCTCCACTAGCTTGCCTTCTGAAGGCAGCACCTCAATGGGAAATCAGCATCCCCTGCAGCTCTACAGGGACCAGAATGGAATAGAAAATTTAACTCTGAGCAGGACACATGACACCAGAGATTAAAAAAAAGGCTTACCAACAGAAGAAGGTTTGGACTATATGGGAGGTGATGAATGGCATGGCTGCTTTGATTGACTCAAGGATAAGCAGGTCAGCATGAAGATGAACAGACAGGCAGGAAGATGAAGAACGGTCCAAGGCAACAAGGAGAAAATTATTTATTCAGCCCATGAACACACACTTGTAGAATGAATGACTCATGAGTGAGGCCCATCTCCACCCTGAGAGGAACAAATGAGCTGGCAATGAATGGGAAGAGACCCAGGGCAGGAATATTGCCGGGTGGATGCTTACTTGATTGACAGGATAGGTGCAAATAGCATGTATGGTGAGCAGGAGAGTCAGGGAGTGTTAACCATGCTCACACCAGAGTTTAACGGACACACACAGAGGCAGAGAGGAGCACAGAACATGTACAGAGAGGGGAAAAAGATGAAAACTCATGCTATAACCATGATAGGAGACTGAGGCACAGACTGACTTCTATTTGTAGTTAATATATCACTTCACTGTCTCCAAAACAGATTACTTAAGATTAAGGTTCAGATTGTTTAATGCTTGAAAGCATTATTAAACACAACTTTCTTTTGTTCTTCTCAGTGAATAGATAGCACAGTATGGAAGTATTTTTTTTAAGTAGCCTAATCCTTACTGTGCAGAGGGTTGACAGTTTGTATTAGATTTTCTGGATTTAAGTCAGGGCTTTCAAAGTAGTCCCCATTAATCACTAAATTTCACTAGTTCATCACATTTGATCTGGTTTTTTAATTTAAAGCCAATGTGGAAGTGCAAAAAACAGTAGTTCCTCGAGTGTCCACTAGAGGCTGGCTCCGGAAGCATTAGAAACCACATACAAGGCCATTCAAAAAAAGCCAATCTTGACAGAATAGAATAAAAATATACATGTTTACAGGCTGGTTCAAAAAACTATTTTTGTCTGACTAGCAAATGTTTCTATTACTCTCTATAGTAAATCATTATCTTTGAAGATATCAAGGTTGTGAGTTATTCATAATTAGCGTCAGAGCTGTCCTGACTGACAGGCGGGCACACTGTAGCTGTTAGCGAGGAGGCTAAAGGCCTGCCTCAACTCCATCTGTCTCTTGTTGGATCAACTGAAGTTAGGTTGAGTCAGCATTTCCAATATAACGAACTTGTACAATATAGGCTTCAAAACTCTGCTTCAGAAACAAATGGGTGACATCAGAGATACGTCCCTGTTTTATACAGTCCATGGTTTGATTATGACTTAAATCTCAGGTTTAAAATTCAATTATTTTGCATTTCAAAGCAGTTTTTAAGTCCATATTAACATCTGAAAACAGTTCTCCCCAGTGTCTGGATTTGAAAATCAAATGATTGTAATGCAATCTACTTTATGATGTTGTCTTTTAGGCTTTTATGATACGTTTGCCAGCTGACATCAGTCTGATTAGCTCTTCCATATGCTTAGCTCGTAGGTGGTAGCCCAAACTCAAAGTACTTCAGTGATATTTTAATTCAACACAAAGTGCAGATTACTTCAGCTGAGCCATCTGGGAGTTTTTTTTAATGAAATGTGCCATTTAATAGTGCTGTGGAGTTATTATTTCCCATCACAGCGGCAGCAGAGCAGGAAGAACCTGCAGCGGCTCAGAAAGGGACAGCATAGCACACAGTTAAAAAGACATGTCAATTTGGGGCCTTAATTGCATCACAATTAATGCATTAATGCTAACAGCTTTAATTTAAATATGCATCGACTGTACTCACGCAGCAGCAACAAACTTACACATAAGGCAATCTCTCATGTATGTGATTTAATGTTTGGATTTCAGTCGACTCAGTGGTGTTCAAACTGTAATAAAGAGGCTGACAGCCTCTTGTTATGGTTTGATTGCTGTATGCCAGGTTGAATTTGTAAAGAAAACCTCTGCTCCTGTCTCTAAATACTGCTTTACGCTAAAATATTGGGACTCTTTCAGGTAATCCAAAACTTAATCCCAGTTCCACTAACATAACGGCCAATCAGGAGCTGTTATAAGCCCAAATAACAAATAAACCACATCAGTATCTTGGCAACAGGAAGGAGAGATGGTTTGTGGAGTAAATAACAAAATTTTTAACTGCTCATGTTTTGACACAGGCTGCTCTAAACCACATCTGCGAGAGCCGAGCGGCAGACAAAAAGTTGTTTATGAGCTTTTGAATCATCTGCCCATGCTTTCATTTCACACAAACAGCAAAGTCGTGTCATCTGTTCCAGCTCCGCACAGAGTCACAAACACCCTCCCCCTACTTTACCCACCACACCAGAACCAGAGAGGAGAATTAAAGCTGTTTTCCTCACATATCAAATCTGGAACGGTATATGAATATGCTAATGTACGTGCAAAAGCGGCACAGAGAGCAGAGCAGATGAAATATGAGCTTTCACTTAAATTGGTGGTATTACTGAGCACACAGAGGCTGGGAGCAGCCTGGTAGCATGCCCATGCTTATCCAGCACTGACACAGTAAGTCTCGGTCCATCTGGCCGGGGAGGCTGAGCCGGCGTCTGCTGCTAGAAATTATTCAGATCAGATGCTCACAACCAGCCGCACACTTTCATCCTTCAGTGTCAAGATGCCACATTGCTAATTTTGTTAACTGCAATGAGCCTCATGATTTCAACAGCTCCTTTTAAATTTATTGTCAGGATAAGATCCGAAATAATGGCTGCACCTCTCGCTGAGCCGCCCTGTCTGCATGTTAACACCGTGATTGTGATAGAAAGTGTTTTTGGGTGGGAGCAGGGAGACGTTAATGGAGGTTTTATGACAGGTGAAAAGTGACTAGATTTGGCTCGGAGGTGTTTTAACAAAGCAAGGAGACGGGAGGAGGAAAGTGAAGAGACAGAAGAGTGAAATGGATGTGATAAATGAGGGGAAGCTCTGCCAGCTCAGCTGCAGCACCTCATCCTCCCTGTTTTCACCCTGCACCTGTCCTCGCTCTCAGACAGGTTTGGTGCTGTCATGTCTCCTATAATTATAACCATCCCTTTTCTTGGACACGCCAGGATGTTAATGAGAGCCTTTATCCATCTCCCATATTCACTGGCACTCTTTCTTACCACATTTTGTGCTTAATCTTGACTGATACTCTTTCTGTAACGTCAGCTGATGGGCTGTTGAGAAAATGAAGGATCTAGACGGCTTACTGTCCCTTTACACAGATTTACTTTGAGGTTCTTTCAACAAGGAAATAGAGAAGGGGGAGGGGGTAGCTAAGTGAAGCAGCTGCAATGGCAAACGTGTATAAATTGGCCTCATATTTTCTAACTATTTTGTGTTCATGGATCCTTTGCTCTGAGTAATTTCTGGGATTTTATGATTTATCACTTACCTAAAGACAGTGGTGGAGCCAGACAGTTTTGACCTGGGTGGCCAAACTAGGGAACTGACTGTTAAGGGGTGGCCAGGTGTGGAAAACATTAAGGGCTTACCCCAAACCTAGTAGGGTTACCTCCAATACCTCACGTCTACTTTAACTTCTTTTTAGAAGATAATTAAACAATTTTTTTTTTTTTTAGATTTCAAATGTTAACATTAAAAATGTGACTCGACAGTGTCAACATTTAAATCTGCTGAACTGAACTCTTTAAGGACTCAAAGTGAAGATGATTGTCCAAAGTCAAAGCATCAACAAAAACAATATTAAAATCCACAGAAACTACTGTCTCTGCAGTTTGTTGAAACACAACAACATAATAGCTGATTTCAAAAGAGGCCTAAGTAATGCCTCTGACATGACGAATAGCCAATCATGTTTAAGAATTTCAGGGTTTCAGTTTTCAAAGGTGGCCATGGCCACCCCTGGCTCCGCCACTGCCTAAAGATAACAAAAAAAAAGATTAACTCCGTAAAACAACAGAAATAGAGAGCTAGTAAATACCTAAAGACTTAAATCTGACACTGTCTCAACCCTAAAGACTTTTTAGTCACAGACCAAGATTAGATTCTCTGACATCGAGACTAAATGTAGGTTCCTGTTGAGATTATTTCTCATCATGCTCTTTGGGGGAATGTATTAATTTATTAAAAAACAACATGGAGCAGAATCAGGAACAGGTTTTGTATCCTCGCGGGTATCCTTGTAGGTGGAGTGGAAATGTCTGTTGTAATTGAGCCCAGAGTTCGCTGGGTTAGGATTAAGCGCTAGCAAGCCATTAGATATTATTGTGACCTGGTACAAAGCAGCAAACGATAACAACAAATGGTAACATTTATGTTTAGTATTTGACATATATGTGCAATATTAAACTTAAACATAGCTTACATAGTCCCTTTACTAATAAAATAAATAAATAGAAACGTCAAACTTTCACCAGATGTATCCCATCCCATGCTAAGAGAGCCTCCACCTCTGTTGTCACATTCATTCAAACACTGACAGCAGCCTTTTGCGGAGTCATCTCTATGTTTATTATCTCTTGAGGGGACTGCTTCCTGTTTGGTGCAGCAGCAAGTCACATCATCATTCAGGAGCGATTAACAAAAACATTGATTTAGCTCCAAGCTAACCACTTTGAAGAGTGATTCCTAACTGGGAGGTGTAACACCTTGCAGGTCTCAGAGTTCTGACATGCAGGGAGTGACAAGGCAAGATAAAAACAGTGCTCACACTTCCAAACTGCGAGCAAAGCACAGACAACTTTGTGAAAGGACTTTCAGTTCAACGTAAGGATGTGGATGAACGTCACAACTATCAAAACATAGACAAGAAATGATTATCTCAGCTGCTTCTGTGGATGGTGAGCCACTTGGGCTGGGGGATTAATGGAATATCAATATTGGCTTCCTATGATCATGAAAAGATGATAATCATGATTGAACTATTACTTTGCCGCCTACAATGTTGCACTTGTTTATGAGGTGCATTCACCAAGTGGTCTGCCCCTCCCCAACAACTCTCATTTCTGCAATTGTTAGTGAGGACCAGAGGGAGCCACAGCCACGGCTGGATTTGCAGTCTGACATACTGGGCATTTTCCTGGTGGGCTGACACACTCTGGGCCTGCAGGCTGTAATGTGTCACCATCAGGAGCTCAGACTGATGTGCAAGAAAGTTTTGCAAGTTAAGAGGGAACTGCTTCCTTCTTCATCTTCAACATGGTGTGCAAGGTGGAGAGAGAAGAGCTGGGCTCAATGTCAGGGCAAGTGGTAGGAAGAACAGGTGTGTGATAGTAAAGTAGAGGGACAGAATGAGCATAAGGACAGAGGAGGGATAACGAGGGTTAATGAGCTTGCCAAACTGAACAGTTTGCAATATGAAGTCAAAGCTCCCAAAGTTAAGTATTAATGCAGTAAACAGTCACTGTCAGTGCTATCATATTGTGATGATTATGGCTTTTTAAATTAATATTACTGCTGTATTAATCCAATAAGTTTAAAAGGTGAGCGAGTTGAAAATATGACAGACAGGCAAGCTTTGGTAAACAAGGTAAGACAATCTATTATGCATATTTTCAGATATTTATTTTTTGTTTTTCAAGGTGTTCAGAGTTTGAAGTTCAATAATGTATGCAGAGGCTGTTTAGCCAATAAGCAGGCTTATTTAATATTCGTGACCTTAATATCACCCAAATAAAAAATGTTGCAGTTGCATGTTGGAGAATCACTTCCTCTGTAAAAACAGCGTGTTTGGATTTTTTTTTCCTTTGATGGCACATTCACTGAAGTAGAAATTCAGTATTCTTAGCAAATAAATTCTAAAGATACAGGAATTGGTAGCAAAGGATATGACTGATGGTGTGTTTTAGTTTACATGGGTGTATTTTTATGTGTCAGTATGTTTGGAGGGGGGCTTCAAAATATTCTTATCTACTGATTTGGAAGCCATTGATTTAAAACCTTACACCAATATGAAGGTGGAGTAGACCATCTATTCCAGACTGGATCCTTTCTGTAATATAGTTGGTCACTTAGTATAACAATCTGAGTCTGTCAGTGAAAAAAACTATGATCTTTTGGGGGACACTTTGATGGAGCTCACTTGAGATTCAGTTGCAGCCGTTATAGCCGGTTTCATGTATGCTGACTAAGGCATTTTTGGAGTCTTTTGGAGCATTCCCAAACTTTTTGTAGTTTTAAGTCACAAAATATGCCAGAATATGATGGCAAGGTTATACATAGTCATACATATATATATATATATGTATATATATATATATATATATATATATATATATATATATGTATATATATATATATATATATATATGGCAAGCCGTTCAGGAAATTAATATATATGGAATGAAGTCTGAATATATGGATTGAAAGTCTGAATATATTGAATGAAACTTGATATATATGGAATGAAACTCGATATATATGGAATGAAGTCTGAATATATTGAATGAAACTTGATATATATGGAATGAAACTTGATATATATGGAATGAAGTCTGAATATATGGAATGAAACTTGATATATATGGAATGAAACTTGATATATATGGAATGAAGTCTGAATATATGGAATGAAACTTGATATATATGGAATGAAACTTGATATATATGGAATGAAGTCTGAATATATTGAATGAAACTTGATATATATGGAATGAAGTCTGAATATATTGAATGAAACTCGATATATATGGAATGAAGTCTGAATATATTGAATGAAACTCGATATATATGGAATGAAGTCTGAATATATTGAATGAAACTTGATATATATGGAATGAAACTCGATATATATGGAATGAAGTCTGAATATATTGAATGAAACTCGATATATATGGAATGAAGTCTGAATATATTGAATTAAACTTGATATATATGGAATGAAACTCGATATATATGGAATGAAGTCTGAATATATTGAATGAAACTCGATATATATGGAATGAAACTCGATATATATGGAATGAAGTCTGAATATATTGAATGAAACTTGATATATATGGAATGAAACTCGATATATATGGAATGAAACTCGGAATATATGGAATGAAAAATCACGTCATGTATGGCCTGCGCCATCTTGTCTTTCTGGGGTGTGATCATAGGGGTGTGATTTTGTTTTCCGGTTAGACGTAGCTTTTAGTAATGCAACCATGAGGGAGGCACGAGATGTTTTCACTGCAATTTTAATTAATGAAGGGGTTATCAACCCCTTGGGTAATGCATGTGCTGTTAAGTCAATCCGTATAGGAAAAAGGAACCCACCCCTCCTCTCTATTAAGTTGGTTTCATCCAAAAGTGATGATCGGACCGTCTGCACAGAGAGACGAGAGGAACACGAAGCAGTGGGCTGCAGAAGCATTTAGGAGGGTAGTAAACAAGTGAAAATACGAAAATATTAAACATCACAGGTTGTACACACTTCTACAAAGGCTAAAGATATTGCCCCTTCTTTATTCAGGTGGTTCAGTCCTCTAGTTCGCTAGCTAACTTTTGTTATGACTTGTGATAATGTAGCATCCTGTTCAATGTTAACAGGTGGAGCTCATACCTGTGTGCATCATCTGACAGTGAGTGAGTGTAATGAAAAAGTACGACCAAATTACCACAGGTTACAGAGGTAGAGGAAAATGTGTCCCCTCAGAAACACTAAAAAGAAGTGCAAAAGGTTATTTTCGGAGAGACATTAATAAAAGATGAGTCTCTTTGATGACAATAAAACAATACGATTATAAGTGGTGTTCAGAGTACTTATTTAAGCTTTCATTCAATATATTCAGACTTCATTCCATATATATCGAGTTTCATTCCATATATTCAGACTTTCATTCCATATATATCAAGTTTCATTCCATATATTCAGACTTTCATTCCATATATATCAAGTTTCATTCCATATATTCAGACTTTCATTCCATATATATCAAGTTTCATTCCATATATTCAGACTTTCATTCCATATATATCAAGTTTCATTCCATATATTCAGACTTTCATTCCATATATATCGAGTTTCATTCCATATATTCAGACTTTCATTCCATATATATCGAGTTTCATTCCATATATATCGAGTTTCATTCAATATATTCAGACTTCATTCCATATATATCGAGTTTCATTCCATATATTCAGACTTCATTCCATATATATCGAGTTTCATTCAATATATTCAGACTTTCATTCAATATATTATTTCCTGAACGGCTTGCCATATATATATATATATATATATATATATATATATATATATATATATATATATATATATATATATATATACACTCTTGTAACACCGCAGACATTGTATCATTTACCCTTTCTTGTAACAGAGCGGTGCAGTAGATGATTTAATCGTGATGAGCCAAGCAGCTCTGAGGAGGGAATGTGTAGCCCAATTAAGCTGATGTAATCTCATCATTTGCTTTCAAGGATGATCTGCAAATCCCGGTGTGACTGAGATACGATAGTCTGGCAGTGATATCCGTAAATACACATCATTCCCAGTCCGGTTAGTGGGAGCCAAGACCATCCCAAATCACTGCTCATTCCTGATTTGATTTACTTACAAAAGGATTTTCTCTGAGCTGAAATTCAGCTACACTTATGCAAAGATTACTGCTGACAACATGACAGTTTTTGTGCAGTTATATTCTCAAGTAGTGTTTCTGTAATCAAAAGCAGCAGTTTAATCTCCTTGGTGTTCCCTCCCATGTCATTCTGCAGACGACATGATATGAAGGGATGTTAGTATGCAGTATCAGTTGTTGTTCCTGTCCTGGTTCCGGTCAGTGTAAACCCTATCAGGGAGCAAACAGTGACATGCTGTACAACAGCTGTGCCACTGTGATGCCACGAATCCCCGGCTGGAAAGGAGCTGGGAGTCAGGTTATTGATGGCAGTTGGCACGTCGCTGCGCATGGCGGCTGCCTCTGAGGTTCCTAATTTGGCTGCTGGAAGCGCAGCACAGGGAAGACTAGACCATCTGGCACAGAGATACCTGAACAAGGTCAGTGTGTGTGGAGATTTCCATTAATCAGCCTTTGTTATGGTTGTGCAGAGCTGCGTAGACTGGACAAGGAGGGAGGAGAACAAAGAGCCTATTGTCCTCCAAAAGTTCCTAATGAACCATTAGAATGAAAAGCATTCTATATGAGATGAGATGTTCTGTTAGCGTGACAACACAGAAACATGTTGGTATTAAAGTCCTCTACAGGTCTTTTGGATGAGCGAATTCAGCACCTGTTTGCACAGCAGCGTCCATGTCCATGTCCATCAGCCCACCTCTAAACCCCACAGACTGTATAAAAGTGAGGAAATATCTCCAATACATTCTTCAGTAACTATGTTTTAAACTGTGTTTTCTTATTGATCAGTATTAACAAAACTTGGAAAAAAAAGGTGGATCTGTGTTTTGACATCTGTATCCTGTCTGTATGCTGCTGTTTTAGCAATCACTCAACATCCAAGAGGTTATTTCCCAAACCCTACTGAATGCTGAATGAGACCATAGTTAACAGAATGCGCATCATGCTGTGTGGAAATAAAACATCTCATGAAAATGTTTCTGAGGTAATATATTAATTTAATTAACCACATTGTCTCAATGACTTCAGGAATTCTATAGGTTCTATTTACAACCTGAGGTCGCCCTGGCACGTAGGATTAACTGTTCCAAATATTGATGGCATGGGTCATATTTTACATCCTTCTGGGCAACACCTTATGAACGGTGTTGGGAAGGGGAGAACCTTTAAAAAGAAAACTTGGAGGGTTCTGTCCTCATGTTCATTACAAGCCAATCAGAGTAACATCATGATATAAAAGGCAAGCTCCACCTGCAGCTTTTGACATGCGAGTACATGATTATTGCTATTTTAATGAAGAAATGTGTGCATCAAAGCCCTTTGTGTTCATTTCACTGAAGAAATGTCCAGTTCTGATAAAACTGCTGCTGAAGCTGCACCCATGCTAATCTCTTCACGGGCCGCCATTTTTTACAGACTTACAGCTGCTTCTTGCTTAAGCCACTGCTAAACCTCTGTGAAGCATGCTTTTCACATTGAAGTGGGTGCTTGCTTCTTCGAGCACCATCATCTTGGTAAAATACTCTAACATAACAGACTACATCTCTCTGCATGTTATACAGGTGTATTGATCGCAACTGTGTATAGGATGGTCTTTGGGCGTTCTTGGATCCGAATGGGTAAACTGATTCTGTCTTTGTCTTGGACTTATACGGGAGGAAATCCAAGAGACGTCCTTTGTTTTAAGCTTTTACTTAAAAGAAGCAACATTAAAAAGTCAACATGGAATTGATCTTCAGACAGCTGATCAAGCATAAGCTAGAAAGAGATTTCTGAATGCGTCAACACTGAAAGTCAGTCCTTCAGGATGATACCAACTATGCATTCACTTGTGTTCAAGTCCCACAGCTGTTTTGATTAAAAGCTGCATGTACACATCAGACTGTATTAGATCACATCTCATGAAAAAAGCTGACCGGAAATCTTCAGTAAACATCATCACAATGCAAACAATTTGCACAACTACACATATTGTCCACGCAGAATGCAAATACACTTCTGAAATAGTTGGATACACCCTGAGTACTGTGGTTATTAATCACTGTCCTCTCAGTCAGTCCCTTTGCAGTCCGTCTGCCCTCAACACTGCAGTGCTGGTTGCAGTCGGGCATTACAGAAATGATTCATGAAACAGAAGGCAGGGTGCACAGAGTAGAAAAATAATGATGCTGTTCTGTATGTTCAGACTGACAGTGTGAGAGTATGAGGAACAATAGGTCTGCAGCCAGAGGTAAATGGCTTTCAGTTCAGTTTGTTAAGAGATAACACATTTTAAATATCACAGTCATATGACTGTTATTGCCAATGTCATCCTGCTACTGTCTCTTAGCTTTTTCCCAAGCTCTGAGTATTGAAGGATCTTGTTTGAGAGATTACGCAAAGTGGACTGTGAGATGGTCTTGCATATGTATTGCAACAACGTAGCAGACAGTTGTGATAAAGAAGAAGTCGAACCAGAAAGGAAATCCTGGATTTACCAGCCTGATCGTAATCTTGATGAAAAATCCCCATCAGAGGTTTAATGCACTCGACAATTTGTCAGAGGGAATGATTGAAGCACTCACATTTAGCAAGAACACACCTCAAACTTATATGAGTTTGTAAGTGATCCACTTCTATCCCTCATCTGTTGTCACAAGCTTGGTTTAGTTATAAAAACCATAACATTCTGGGTTCAAGTGTCCAAACTGAGGTTGCTCTTTAGGGTGGTATTGGATAACTAGAAGGAGCTTGAACCAGAACTGCTGCTGCTGCTTCACATCAGATGGAGAGAGCAGCAAAAATGGCTCTGGAATTGTGAATGAGATACCAGTTGAGCTCCTTTCTTTGGAGGTTTCCAAGCATGTCAAACTGCATGTAGACCTCGGCAGACTGAGGTCGTGCTGGAAGGATTTTATCTCCTTCAGCCTGGGAGCAACTCAGGATGTTTCAGGGGGAACTGAAAAATGTAACTTTGAGTCTGTAAGTCTAGTTCTACCACATTATTGTATGCTTATTTCATCACTAGTGGTGTAGTGTGCAGGTGTGCATCCAAGGTTGTTTCACTTGGATGTCCCAACTGTAAGACTGATATAAGCAGGGGTGGCCGGGCATGTGCACAGATCAAAATCATTTACCCTTTCAGTCTTTATTATATACCTTGATAGCTATCATTTTCAATATCAGCTTTGATATACCTGTGTAATTTGTTTGTTTTACATTTTACAAAGATGCACATCAAGGTGGCTACATATGAGTATTAATCCCTCAAGAACTTAAAAATAAGATTAAGGCACTGTACAGAAGGTAATGATAGTAGTTACTATTAAAATAAGTTACACCTCTGACATGGTAAATAGCCAACCAAGGGGCAATATCCAGCCTTGAGAATTGAAGCCAATATAGAAGTGTTAAAAACTGCAGTTTCTCGAGTGTCCGCTTCAGAATGGCTCTGGAAGTACTGGACACCACAAACACACCAATTCAAAGAAGCTGCTTTTTACAGCAGAAATAAACAAGTTTGCAGCATGGTTCAAAAAATGAGTGTAGTCTGGATAGCTCATTTCTCGATCAGCACACACTGTACAGAGGTGAATTTTTTCATAACACAGCAATTTCGAGGATATTAAGGTTGTGAGTTTTCCATAATGAGAGACAGAACTGACTTGATTGACAGGCGGGAACACTGTAGCTGTTGGCTAGGAGGCTCAAAGCCGCCTCTTCACCTCACAAAAGCTTCACAGCAGTTAGGTTGAGTTCAACATTTCCAATATGACATCTGCCGATGATTGGCTTCAAAACAGTGTTTCAGAAACAGATGGGTGACATCACGGATACTTCGTCCATTTATTATGTAGTCTATGGGTGCTACACATTGGACCGCTCTGGACATGCCTCTGATAGTGGGAGGGCCTTATACAAAATACAGTTAAACTGCCCTTGCACAATGCTTAGCAGACAGTGGATTCTAATCAGAGCTACTCAAAACCAAGACTAAATGGCCTCACTGAAAAAAATTATCCATTAAAAAATCAAAACCAAAAGCAAACCAACGTTTTATTGTACCCTGACTAAAATTGTAGAAGTTGCTGTCGTTGCATTTTATTGCTTTTTCTACAAAGGATACATATAGACCAATTTGTTTAATGGTTTATTTTGGACATTACTCAGATTCTGAAAAAAACAATGTAGCTTGATTTTTACACTCCAGTCCCAAAACACTGCATTTTCAATCAGGCCCATTGAACACCAAGATTTGATTTCCTCACCAAAACACAAATTAATTGAAGTAGATCTGCATCCAAGCTAATGGAAACTGTTTTTCAAAAGCAGTTGAAACTACAAAAAGCAATCAGAAAAGTTATTTGAAGCTCATGTAAATGAAACCACCTCATCACGTCACCATCCGACATATCACTCATTCTTGTGTAACACCAGCACTCAAGGTTATGGCTCATGTACGCACGCTTAAGCGACACTATTAGAGGACACACCTTTGGCCAAGCAGAGGCAATTTGCATGTGAATGAGGCTCAGTGCTGTGGTGGCACAGCAAGAATGATTCATCAGCCTGATGACCTTGCAGAGAGTCTCCTACAGCTGTTTGGAGCTGCAGTCCACCGAGAATCAGGCGAATGGAAGACTGGCCTGCTGTGCTGGGAAAAAGAGAACACCTTTGTTGTTTCATAGTTGTCTGGTTTGGGGAGATTTGGTGGGCTTGGGGTGCTGTGAATGAAATTAAAGAGTGTTGCATTTTTTTACTTTGAATTTGAGCTCAAAGTTTTGTTGCTTTCGGGGACGTGGGATTCTGAAGGCTGGAGTACTGGAGCTCCAAACACCACGGCTGTGTGCACGGTTTGTTCTGTTGAACAGATTTCACCTTACTTTGAAGAGCACAGTAAAATAAAGTTTCTTCAGAGTGTGAGCAGTATCATCTGTAAATGAATGGACCATAAATATTAATAATGACTCATGACTCACAAGCTGCTGGTGCCAAGGGAGACACTAACAAACTCAGCAACCTATTCCAGGCGTGTCCTCTGTTCTGTTCACAGGCAAAAACTGTGGATCATATCATGAACATCTTTAACGTGTCTGTTTTTACATGCAGAGTTTGTCAGTTGCCTATTACATTTGATGCTCCTTATTTACTATCGTCTTTGTCTCCACAGCGTTACGACCAGTGGACAGTGATCTGTGTGTCGCCATCTCTCCAAACACCACCCAGCTCTGCCACATCAGCTGTCCTGTGGAGTGTGAGGTTTCTTTGTGGAGCGCCTGGGGACCCTGCACTTATGAAAACTGCCAGGACCAGGCAGCGAAAAAAGGTGAGACCAGAGCTTGAGTGGAGTCTCAGACAAAGGGCCTGTTTTCTCTGAAACTTGACAATAACAAATGTAATTTCAGACCAATTGAAAACCTAAATTGCCCTCTTCAGAAACGCAAACTCATGATCGCTTATCCACCTTTGAGGCAGCCAGGTTCATTTGGATCTCAAAAATGAAAAACAAAAACACAATTGGCTGTGGCACTGCCAAAATGTGCCAAATAACGGTTTTAATGTCTGCAACATGATCGGTGAAAGCAACTGCTCTCGATTGAAATATGTCCTGAAAAAGCATTTATTTCTGACTCTGTCAGGATTAAACTCTTATTCTGAATACTTATTAATGCTCTCTGTCTGATGCACAAATGAACACAAAGTTTTCTGCCTGTACTCTGCATTCATTTTGTCCGTATTTCTTTACCTTTTCTGGAAGCTTACAGATAGGGACCAACAGTTCAAGCCTGTCCATCAAAACACTACGAGAGGAATACTTTGGAAAATGGCGAAATTTTTGAGGACAGATTGTGGGAGCTGGTTAGAAGCTATAGACATTCTGTATATGATGATACCTTGCTGTGTGACTTCCAAAGCCTGATATGAGCAAGAATCGAATATGAGTTTGCAAAGGCACAGATAATGAAATTAACTTATTCTTGAAATATCTGAATAGGCTTGTTGTTATTTTGTTTCATGTTTCGTGCTTCATTGACGGGGACATGCCCAGCCTGAGGCCCTGCAGCTCCAGGCATCTTTCTCTGCCCCTCCCAGCTTAATTCACTGAGGCTGTGGCTTCATTTCAGTCAAACCACGGCAAATGTACATCAAAACAAAGCTAAGAAACTGTTGTATTGGCAGGATGTGTTCATATCCTACTTTTAAAAAAAGAATCCGGCCAAAAGTTTTTTAATTTAGTCCAAATTATTGAATTTATTTTTCAGATATTGTGGACTTAGTCTCCTTACTGGCAGGCAGCAGGCTGCACACGGGCGGAGTATCTGTGTACCACTATCCGTTTCTTTTCAATTCAGTATGGGTGTCACAGCCAAAGTCCTGGCCTTACTAGAGTACTACAGAGCAGCCTTTCGGAGTGTCAGCCAAAGCACCATCGTCGTCCTCTGCCTATTTGTTGTTGGTTGCAGCAGGTTGTGCTAGTACATCAGCCCAGCAGCTTCGGTCGCCTGCTTCAGCCCTTAATTATCCCCGGAACAGCAGCGTCGGCCATGACTAATGCATGTTGACTCTGCTTTAATGAAGCGCCTCAAATGAAAGGGACGGTTAGAAATTCTCCTCTATGCATCTTAATGATGGATCCGCTCCCTTTCACTCGTTTGCTCTCCACACTTCTTCTGCACACGCTCTCGTCTTCAGCACATAATGGAAAGCGAAGACGAATACACACACGCACATTTGTACGTGTGTACCCGAGCTCTCATTACCCAAGAATATATCAACTTAAATAAGCCCTCTGGTTTCCTGACATTGAGTCGGCTCTGGTTACGTGTTTTTTGAATGAGAATCATACTTTAGTATCTTCTGTTTGCAGATTAACTCACATCTCTTTGTTATTTGAAATACATTTAAATAACTTATTTCAAAATGCATGCACTCAATGCAACATTAGATTTGAGTAATCCGGTTGCATTTCTTATCAAATCCACGGATTGTACATCATATTAAAGCAGCTATCAATGATTACCATCTGCCACGAGAATTTAAGCCAACGCGGAAGTGTTAAAAAGTGCAGTTTCTCGGGTGTCCGCTTGAGGCTGGCTTCGGAAGTATCGGAAACCACATACACACCCATTCAGACAAGACGATCTTTACAGCAGAAATAATCATGTTTGCAGCCAGGTACAAAAAAACATATGTAGTCTGGATAGCTAACTCACGCACTGCACACCTGACATCATGGCAGGCTGGGAAGGTTCAGTGCTTAGGCTTTAGGGAGGACATGGAGGAAATGTTGGCCTCAGCTCACCTGATGTCATTTTACAAAGGATTAAAATAATCTTTCAAAATCTATCTGTATATCAAACTTTATTCATCCAATGTTGATCATTCAAGCTTAAAAGACCAGAAAGATAACTCATTAAAAAAACATGCAAGGATAACACAATAAAAACCCAGGCGGTATAAAATATGGTCAAAGACTCTGAGATGTAACCCATAAGTTTCTCTAGAGGCCTAAAGATGGCCGGCGCCATATTGGAAATGCTGACTCCATCTAACTTTCAGCTGATCTTGAAACTGGCAAAGATGGGTAGTTGCATCTTTGCCAATAGCTACAATGCATCAGAAAATCAGTCCTGCCCCTTGTTAAGCCAAATTATGCAGAAATTTAAGCCTTAATCAAAAAAGATGAGTAACAATTAAATCCCGCACAGTTTTAATGAATAAAGAAATAAGGTTTAGAGACCAAAACAGTTTTTTGTATGTGGGTTTGAACCAAGCGGCAACCTCCGGTCTCAAACGATGAAGCCCATGCGGAAGTTGTTGAGGCTGGCTGCAGAAACATCGGAAACCACATAGACGTGAATGGGAAAAAGATGATCTTTGCAGCATTAATAAACATGTTTACAGCCTGGTTCAAAAAACGGCTTGGCCCTACGAAGCTAATCTCTCTAATGGCGCACACTGTACGGGGGTGAATTTTTTCCTAACGTGACGGATCAGAAGATATTAAGATTCCGAGTTTTTGCCCAAATAAGGACATGACTGACGTGACTCCTGGTCGGGAACACATAGCTGTTGGCTAGGAGGCTCACACTACGTCACACTCTGCCTGGTTGAGTTCCGCATTTCCAATATGGCTGCCGCCGTCGATTGGCTTCAAAACAGCTCTCAGAAAAACAGATGGGTGACGTCACAGATACTACGTCCATATTTTATACCGTCTATGGTTTGAACCAAGCTGTAACCTCTGGGGTTGAAAAGTGAAGCCAATGCTGAAGTGCAAATAACTGCAGTTTCTCAAGAGTCCTTTTGAAGCTGTCTCCAAAAGCCAAGAAACCCCATTAACAACTAGTTTAAAATGTCCATGTTGACAACAAAATTAAACATGTTTTGCCTGGTTAATCAGAGTAGCTTACTAATATGTTTGTAGACTTAATAATGGGGATAGACTTTTGAGTTTTGAAGATGTTAAGACTAAGAGTAATGCATTAAAGCTTATGGCTGTGTCTACGTTGATCTACAGGTAGGTTTCATGTTGCAGTTGGAAAGGAGACTAAAAGCCTGCCTCAACTCCGCCTCTTTCTCTGCTTCTAAGCTGACTGTAAGGCTGAGTCAGCTTTTCTAACATGGTGAATTACATAGTTTGGCTTCATTACTCATCTTCAGAAACCAATGTGTGATGGCTCTGAGACTACATCCATGTTTTATACAGTCAGTTTTAAATCTGATATGTAAATGAACATTTCAATATGGGTCTTAACAGGGTTGCCCCGGCTTATGGAGCCAATCCCAAGTGGTCCCTTGAGGAACTGCAGATTTTTGCACTTCTGTATTATCTTTATTTTCATCACAGAAAGTTTCAGCTTGGATAAATGTGATACAGGAGATACAGTATGCTTCTTGAAATAACATAAATGCATGAGTGGTGTATCTTCTCCCTCATCGTATCTATTAAACTGCTGCACAGCCTAGGTACAGTGAGCTGATCTCATGTACATGATAGGTCATCACATGATTGTTTCCATGGATGTGTTTTCATCAGTGAAGCCTGGAGCTCTGACAGCAGCTGTCTGTGCTGCCTGCTCTCCTGCAGCCTGCTGTTCATAGACACAGCCTGCAGACAGACACAGAGTGATGCTTGATAGAATTGAATTCCCTACACCCCAGGTCTCATCTTCCCTCATACAAACCCCTCCCCCTCTCTGATAAATGCTCCTTCAATGGGTCCAGACACATGACAGTACATGTTCCACTGACCTGCCTGATTAAATAAAGGCTTCTGAGGTGAAAGAAGAGACACAATGAGATAGAAAAGAGGAGATTCTGCTTTCTCCACCTGTGTCCTGCAGGCACTCCAACCCTCCGCTGCCTTATCAGGCCGGAGCAGGAGTGTGGATTAGAGGGTAGGTGACCTTGGCTGGATTGGAGTTAACATCCCCCCTCCACGGACTTAGGTCATGGGATCCCGTGCCCTTGAGAAGAGGAGACTACACACACATGAGGGCAAACCCCAGCTGAAATAAGGGATTCCTTCATGCATTAATCACTTTGCAGAAACGCTAATGTAATGAGAGGAAATGAGGAATCATTATTTGAAGCTCTTCTGTGAACTTCTGGCTTAATGGACTGTCGCTTTAAATGCAATATTCTGGTTATCATCAAAGACACACTGTGACCACAGAGTGAAGTTAATGTGCTTACAGTTTTCTCTGAGCACATCACAGTGAGAGCGGGACTTTGGTTGATTAGCATGGGGCTGTTTTGTGCTCATTTAGTGTCATTTTTCTTTCTGACAGGCTTCAAACTGAGGAAGAGGAAAATCGTCAATGAGCCCACAGGCGGGACGGGGAATTGCCCCCACCTGGTGGAGGCAATACCCTGTGAGGACCCCAGCTGCTACGACTGGCTGGTGGTCAAATTGGAGGAGTGCATCCCTGATAATGAGAAGGAGTGTGGACCGGGAACCCAGAACCCACAAGTGCAGTGTGTCAACAGTGATGGTGAGTAGAAACATCTCACCACCGAGGAGCCCCTCAGGTGCTGGCCTGAGTGGCAGACGGTGCTTTCTTTGGAAGGCTGTTTGGCCATCAAGGGATGAATTCATCAAGGAAGGATTGCGACCACTAAACTCCTATAATCCTTTGCAGCGCTCAATTACAACGTCTGTTGACACTGTAAATGTAACATGCTTACAGATGTAAAATATAAAAAACTTTTTAATTTGATGCTGTCAGATGAAGGTTGAGTAACATTGCATGTGACAGTAGTGTTAAAGTGACTGTTCTGAACCTGTTAAGTAATGGATAATGTATGGTTAGCACGTAGTTATAGGAAATGGAACCCTGATGGGATCCTGTCTCACCCTGTCGGGATTCTGTTTCCCATAACTACCTACTAACAATACATTATCCCGCTTATTACCCAGCAACTGACTTAAAATACAGACACACTAACAAATAATACATCAACTAAAGGGTGATTTTATTGATCTGAAAAGGATTTATGTATACAATTTTTAAACATAGTCCCAGTGATTCCACGTCAGTTATCAATCCATGGTGATGGATTCTTCTCTGCCTGTTTTGGTGGATTGAACATGAAACTGTCCTCATTCAGCTCTCCTTCTTCTCTGAGCCCTGCGGTTCACACACCTTTAAAAATAAACTTTTAAAATGTCACAACTTTGAACCCTGCTGCTATCATCACCAGTGATCCAGTGATCAGATAACTGGAGCTGTTTCTGCTTCATATGGAGGGTGTGTTTGTCAGTTCACTCTCGCCCTCATGCTGCAGAGTCACTTGGCCTTTCACTGAACCACCAAACCCTTGGCCTTTCAACTACGGCTCACTGCCCAACATTGTAATTGCTCTTCTTGTTGAAAGAGGATGCTCCTCTATGTTTGGGTTTTTCTTTGTGTTCATGTTTGTGGCTGATTCTCTGTGTTGGAGAGAAATTGGAATGCAGCAGTAGAGCCATGCTGGCACTGCCAGAGGGAGGTCACACTCACACAAACACACAATATAACACACTCTGACTTCAGGACAAGGCATCTGCTTTCTTGTCCATGCTCACCACACCAGGGAAACATCAGGCATTGCAACACGTTACTTCCTGCCCAGACAGCAGCACCTGTGATGCTGCTGCTGGTTGCATATGTTGTTCTTTGTCTCACAGGCTCCTTCTCTTGTGTTTCTACACCAAACACACACCTACTCACTGAGCTGAGGAAGATGCTTTGCAAGTCTGGCGGGCTCTTTATATGTATAAAAGTAAAACAACAGCAGAGCTTCCCTCAAGAGAAAACCAGTTTGTTTATACTAAAGTTAAAGTGCAGAAGTTGAGTTTGACATGACTGAATCTGCCAAAGTAGCCACCATGACAAAAAACGTCCAAAATTAGATAAAAAGTACAAAGTTAACCAACTGTCTTTCCAAAGATCTAGTATCTCTTACGGCAGATTGTCTTCATTTCAAAGTTTAATATGACTCCTACAGTTTCTTTTACTTTGAAACTAAAGTTTGAAACTACACACAGATTGTGCTTTTTCATAAAACAACTGAATGTGTGTGATAATAAAAGCTTAGCATGTTTCCTGGGTGCATTAATTATTAACAGGGAAGTCTACCACCTAAAAAATTGCTCCTCTTTTAGAAAATGGATAAAAGAACCATTGGTAGCTGCAGTTGTGTTTTATTAACATTGTCAACCATTGGAGCTTCAGCAGAGGCTCTGGCAATAAACTCAGTAAAGGATGATGTATAGTAAGCAGTTGGTTATATAAGTTAGAATCCTGACAGGGTGAGCAGGGACCAATACAGAGCAGTGGGGTTGGTCTCACCCTAAAGGGGTCTCAAGCAATTTGTTGTTGAGAATTTATCAATGCTGTTATGGGAGTTAGATCGATCAGAACCTTTGTATTCTATTCTAACATTTTTACCACAGTGTCAACAGGCAGAGGGGAAATGTGCCTGAGTCCTTTCTGCAGAATGTTTTGATAGTTAGTACTTTTTCGAAGTTATAATTAATAACTGTTGTTGTGGGAGTTTGATCAATCGGAACCAAGTATTCAACATTTGGATAATAATGGAAATATTTCATTGCTTTCAAACCACTGGTGCAAGATTTCTGCAATAGGAAAACAGATATTTCATTTTTGTAGATCAGTGCGAAGAGGATAATCAATATTTCACAAACTCACAGATGCCAGCTTTAAATCACAGTAAACTGTCCTCACACTTTGCCTGTATCTCAGTTTTTTCTCAGCAAATGGATCCAGTGATAGGTGACTGCAAATCTCACGGTATGCTGTGAACACAAACTGACGACAGCTCATCCAGCGTACTTTAATGGTGCCAATTTTCAAAAAACCTATCAGCTGAAGAGACGGAGCTCTAATTGCAGCCCACAGTTAAATGAGTCAGTTGCAGCGTTATACTTTCATGTACATCCTAGAAATAATGGAACATGTAGTTTGAAAATGTAGAGCATGATAATCCATTGAATTGAAGAAAGACAAAGAATAATAATGAGAGATGTTGGGGGGTTTGTTTCTAAAGAGGCAGCTACAGTGTCAGGCTCTGAGAGCCTCCGGGCTACATGAATAAATTTGGTTTAACTTGAATCCTGGTGTGCAATAATGGAGGAAGGAGATATATCTGATCGTTTGGATCATTTAAGGGCAGCATAACTCAAAAATGTTGGTGCTGATCATGTAAGTCATTTACACTCTGGAAATCAGGTTCAAGTTGGAGACAGGAGACTAGCAGACTTTGCACTGCATTAAACATCGAGTGCCACCGGGTCAAACTCGATTAATCTGCTGGGTTATTAAAAAACACGTTTCTTATCTTCAGGGAGGGATGAGAACAGGAAGGATCCTGGGAAATATTCTGTCTTTTTCTTCATTTCTGTAAATCAGAATCAAATTGTAAGAGATGCTGAACACCATCCTCCACCCCTCTCACGTATTCTCTGAGGCAGTATGAGGGAAAGCAAACATTTGTTTTAGTTAAACGGCAGGAGGTAGAACACGAGAGGATTGCTCTGATACATTTTTAATTTCACTGTTTTATCCTCATGTTATGATGTAATATTTGAATAATGTAGCCTGTTAGGGGAAGATTTCAACTCACTGATCTGCAATGAGACGGAAAAATGCTGAAATAAAAAATAAATGCAAAAATTCTGACAGAAGAGGAAATGTTAAAACTACACAAATGACTAGAAGATCAGATAAAAAATGATCTTACATCTCAGCTGATTTACTCCCTCTGTAAACAATTTCTTTATGAGTGTATGGTTTCA
The DNA here is from genome assembly GCF_009762535.1 of Notolabrus celidotus. Lineage (NCBI taxonomy): Eukaryota > Metazoa > Chordata > Actinopteri > Labriformes > Labridae > Notolabrus > Notolabrus celidotus. The sequence goes on along the minus strand of NC_048287.1, from coordinate 8,085,111 downwards.
AGTCTTCTTTAGTACAGCAGGATGTTCATGAGTGTTACAATTCTGTTTAGTATATACAAAGAGAAATGTTTTGATGAAGTCCCTGTGAGGAGTTTTTAACTGGTTTGAAATTGTCTCTGTCTCATGCTGATGCTTCTTTATGATGGCCAAATACCACCAGATCCGTGTCTGGTCCGTCTCTGATCAGTTACAGCAACAGATCTGATAGGTTTCAATTATAGTGTTCCGGCTGCGTCTCTGATCCTGTGTTCTGAAAACGCAACCAGTGAGTATTGATGGACGAGAAAGCACGGCGCCGGGCCGTAGCTGATCGGAGACTGACCATACTGGTGAAAGTCCTGTGTGACTTACCTAGTAAAATGAGATTTTCAGCGACGGCACTGGTTATTTCTTTATACTGAATTTCAGTACCAGTGTTTACGTCTGATTTTCTGTGAAAAAACTTGATATTCTGCACGTACCTTGAAACACTATTGTAGTATTTGTGTCTGGGACTTGCCCTGAAAACACGTGGTGCTGTAAACATCGGAAAAATTATTGGATTTGGAAAATGGACACAAATGCCTGCTCAAACTCAGGAAGGTATTTGATGACTGCCTTTCGAAACTTGACGTTAGTATTCGTCATCAACGTGGTGAGCAAATAATTTTTTGTTTATGTTAACAATTCAAGTATTGTACATCAAATTCTTGCTCAAATATAACTTGTAAGATGGTATCACCTTAAGTTGTTGTCCATATAGAGTGACCTTGAAAACATATTAATTGCATTAGTTTTGTATTTAACCCTTAATAAAAAGTCTGGGCCTTAACTAAAACTATATTTTATCATGTATTAGCCTTAAAACTTGATTGAAAAGTCAGGTAACAATAAACCAGACTTTCTGAATTGAAAGCCTGTGAACACCAAAGTTGGAAAAACAACTCCAGATCTTTATCTGAGGAGCACATGAATGCAGGATTGGATTCAACTTGACTAGAGCAATGACTGCATTAGGACTCTGAAGATGTAGAGAAGGACTTGGACTTGTTTGTTATCAGAGACTGTTGTATGGTTTTTGCATTAAGTCTTGATAATCTATATGGCTTCACGTGTGTACAGCTGCATGCATGTCCATTTGCTGTCTTGTTCAGCAGCAGTTACTGCTGGCATGCCTCAAAACCCTATTTGTGTGTTTTGCTCTCCAATATTTCATGGTAAATACAAACAAGAGCAGAACAACTTGGGCAATTTGTAAAAGATCCTGTCAAGTTTCAAAATAACACAAAGGCGAGGACCCAATTGCAGAACAACACTTACTCAAGCCTAGAATCAAAAAGTCCACCAACTCAAAATCCAACAAACACTAGTGAAAGAATCAAAAGTCACCAAGGATAGTGATGGAAGCAGGGTGAAGAAAAATGTAGACCCACAAGAAGCACAGAGAAACTAAAGACAAAGGGTAATGAGCAGCAGGTGTGAACACAAGACACAAGTAGAACTAATGAGGGAAGTGCACACAAACACAAGGGAGGGAAAGAGATAGGCAGAAAGATCAGACACACTGGGAGAGGGAACTCCAAAATCAAACAGGAAACACTAAAGACTTAACTAAGAAACATGAGTGAAAATACACACACAAGGAATACAAGAACACAAGGGTAATGACTGGAAATACGTCAGGAAATTAAAACTGAAAAACAACACAGGGATGCTCAAACCTAGAGTGTGACAAAATAAAGTAAAACAAGACATGAAACATAAAATGAGACCTACAAAAGAAGGCAGGAAATGATGACCAGGATACAAAAACAAGGTAACCACAAATATAAACAGTAACTGGTGCCAGATTCATTGATAAGGATTAGCAAACAGACTTACATTTTCTGTAGAAGTATTGTTTTAGACGGAGAAACTCTACAACAAGGGCTTTGCTAGCTACAAGAGCTAAATGGCTATAAACTGGATTTCAGCCAGGATTACTCTTGTAAACATTTATTTAAAGCATTAACTTATATTTGATGGTATAGATCTGTTCTGGGAGCTCCCTGCCCTTCCTCGTGCCTACATGAAAGGGCACAGCCTGAGGTGGGGAGAGCACACCTCCCCTCTCTATCCCAGCGTGTGAATGCTTCACTGTTCTATGTTTACGTTATTCAGACATATATCGGGACAGTAAAACTCACATCATAACACCAGGGCTGTGACGGGTAATGCCTGCTCGACTTTGTAAGCTAGTTTACAAAATTTAGTCGTTGTTTCGTGACAGTTAATAATCTGGCGTAGCTCCAAATTAATACATGACCTCATCCCTCTGCATCCTGATAAAAGTTGTCTTAACAAAGAAAAGTAGGATTAAAAAGAAGATCTGTATTCATTCATTTGATTCCACAACAAATACACAATTTTGCAAGTGTCACTTCTTCTTCTTCCTCATGGGAAATGCAGGACCTCATGGAGATGTCTTGGCTTTCGCAGCCAGCCTCAAGTGGACACTCATGGGACTGCAGTTTTTTGCACTTCCACATGGCTTCATTATTTATAAATGGAGGTTGCTGCTTGGCTCAACCATATTATTAAAAAAATAGCCACTTCTGACTCCAGAGAAACAACATGGTAACTTCAAAATAAAAGTTCTTAGTTGTTCCTATTAACAGTCAGATTTTAATGACATCTCTGTTCAAACAATAAGTTTGAGGAAAATAAAGGAACTCACTTTCTATGTATGAGTTAATAACGACCTAAATATGGTAATTTCCTCCAATCGCCTTTCTTTTCTCCTACCAAAACTGTGTGTCAGTGTGTTCTAGCATGTGTGTGTAGGGAAATGGCAGTTATGGGTAGATTTCTGAACCACAACACAGTAGCTGCTAATGAGGGCCCAGGGGAGAACCAGAGAGAGAAAGAGAGAGGGGGGGAGACGGGGGTGTTCCACATTATGCTCATAATCAAAGTCCCCATTCACAGACTGCACTGCTCCCTGTTGTTACAGCAGCAGAAATTAACATCTCCCTGACTTTTTCACTACAGTACAGCTAATCATCTTCAGTCTCTATACCCTGAAATATGAAAAGAAAACTGCCCTTGATTTATAACTTATTATAACACAGTGGGATAAATAAACCTTGCCGTAGACGCTTTTTGATATTTTTAACATTTTTAATGTTTAAAACGACTCAAGCTCCCTCATTGGAAGCTGAACAGTGCAGTCTTGTTGGACAAAATGTTACTTTCTCGTCGTCTTTTTGATGAGACAAACAAACCAAATGCTGAGTGTTAAAGATGAAGCCAGTGATACTTAAGCTAGGATCAATTAGAGGTTTTATATTCTGGGGAAAGGTCAAAGTTTAAAGTTTGAGTACAAGTACATTGTGACTTCTTAATGGAATGCCATTATTTTACAGATACCATTATCATGTTTTATTATGTGGAAACCGCTTCAGATATTTTACCTTTAGTTAGTTTGTTGGTTATTTAGTTAGTTTGTTAGTTAGCTAGTTAGTTAGTTAGTTGCCTTCTGTTGCTGCGTGGGGTTCGTTGTACTTTTAACATGTTTTAAAATGAACGTTAATGTTATGTAGTTTTCTAACACATCTAATAGATTAACTGTTATCGAAGTTTACGTTTTTGTTAACTAATTATCGGTTTAAAAGAGTTACATTTTTGATTGTCTATAATATGCAGAGATGGGCAAAGTCAAAAATCCTCTTGGACTCAAGGATGAACTGATTCGATCTTGTAGACCAAAGATCAGTCTCCCTCAGTCTACCTCTCACATACCTGTTCATTCTCTGTGGCTGCGTTACAATCTCATGCTCTGATTGCTGAAAGCTGTGCCATTTCTTTATATAGCATCAGTATGGAGTGTATAAAGACATTGTGCCCCATGGTTGCTATGCATGCGACATCATGTTTTAGGTACGAGTCAATGCAGTTACACCCATTGAGTTGCATAGAGCTGGTACTGTATTAGTGTTCAGCCTGAATGCTGCAGAAACACAAAGCAGTCATGATAAAATGAGAAAGAGCTGTGTGATTCCCTGTACAAGATTTAAGATCCAACAAGAAGTTACAACGTTTTTACAGAAGACGGAAAGAAAAATGGATCAAAGCTGTTTAGAAAAACCACTGGTACAAGGCACTGACTGAGGTGTAGCTTTGTGGATGCCAGTTTGTGTCATGAATGTTGGAATTTTTGACGAAATCTAAGTTAAACTGTACTGACTGCTTATCATTTTAATACCCAGCATGCATCATTTACCCTCTGTGTTCACGTAGAGTTTATGTCAGCATGTGTTACAAACCACCTGATGATGATCTTTGTGTTCCACCAACTAAAGCAAGCGAGTTCAGACAATGTTAAGGCTCATTTATGTTAACATACAAAAGTTATTTCGGTGCTTTTTGACCGGAAGCTCCAGGAAATGATCTTCTCTTCAAGGAACCACAGGCCCATTGTTGTCTGTGTTTCCACAGTGGACTGAAGTCCCGTGAAGTTTATGCAAATCAGGCCAGTGACGTTTTGAGAAGCAATACAAGTAGTTGCAGTACACCACCAGACCAGTAGAGGGCAGTAAGAAAGAGAAGAAGGCCAAACACCAAAAATGATGCCACAGTTAGCCTGTTAGCATTGAGGAGATGAAACTTGTGATTGTGCTTTATTGCAATGCAAAATAATTTGTTGAATCAACACTCAGGAGATCAGCTACCCAGGTACTATATTTAGAAAGAAAGAAAGAAAGGTACTTTATTAATCCCCAAGGGGGAAATTCAATTTTTTCACTCTTTTTTGGACATGCTACACACAGTTTTTGGTATGTACAAACAATCATGTACACACATGCAGTAAACATGCTTAGGGAGAGATGTCAGAGTGAGGATGCTGCCATCAACCAGCACACCCCAAGTAGTTGGGGGTTCAGTGCCTTGCTCAAGGGCACCTCAGCAGTGCCCAGGCAAGTGAACCAGCACCTCTCCAGCCACCAGCCCACTTGCCAAACTTCGTCCATACTGGGACTCAAACCAGCGACCCTTTGGTTCCCAAGCCAAGTCCTTATGGACTGAGCTACTGCCGCAGGACCCTGGTTCCTGCTATTGAAATGCACGTAGTTCCTCAAAAGGTCCCTAGTTCAAGGGGAAGGTTCCTGCTGTCGAAAAGCACCTTTAGATACGAATGTTTTCAATAATATAACCGTCACTACCTAGGATAGATGCAGCCGCCTTGAACAAACTGGTCGCACAGACCTCCACTTCTACTTCACTGGCGTCCAACTGACGTTCAGTTCCCGTCTGATGTCCACCCAGCTCTACTGTTGTACTTGTCTCTGCCTTAGCCGGGTGAGGTGACATCTTAGCTTTTTCCACCATCAAGTATTCCATGCTAGTCTGGCTTAACGTGTTGGCTGCAGCATGCTTTTCTCCCAGTCTGACTGAGGGGGTGTGTCCTGGTAATAAAGTGATGTCAGACCCTCCATAGCATCATTTATCCCTCTCACATATCCATCACTCCGTCCTTTGTCCATCAGCCCTTCCTTTCCTCGGGGCACTATCATAATCTAGATCCACTGAAATGGGTGGGGAATAAATCCAGGTAAGTAGTTTCAGTCTCAGCATTAAAAGAGAAACTCCTCAAGGTGACCTCATCCTCATCCTCCTGTGTGTCTGTCTCTCCGCCTCTCTGTCTGAAAGGCTCTCAGCTGAAGACACGCTGGCTTCCTTTCATGGCACCCTGTTGAATCAGTCTTATTGGTAAATTAGATTAGCGCAGCCGGCTCCACACAGTCAGCTTGGATTTAGTCTGCCTTTCTTCCCCATTACCTCTGACTGCGTTACAGCCGCTCTCCCTCGTATGGTGCACAACTGGATAGAGGAGATGTCAGCTTCTGTCTACCACGTTTCCATCAGCAGAGGTTTAGACAGCGGTTTGACTTGTCTGCTGTTTGTAATGTAGGAAAAGAAAATTCTCTCTTTGATCGCTTCAATTGCTTGCTGAGCTCAGGGTGAAGTTATTCCTCTTCAGCCGCTCAGATCTGTGAGTTTAGCAGAGTGATTGTGAACAGTGTGTAGAGAGGAAGGTGCTCTCTCTGAAACTCTGCCTTCCTGCTACGCTACAAGTCTCTTTGATGAGACTTTCATTCACACTGAGAATGTTTCATGTCCCTGAAGTTATACATTTCATGTTAGTCTGTCTGAGGTAGTGATCCTGCCTGCTCCTTGAATGCATCTTACCTGCTCATCTCGTACAGTAGCTGCAGCTGCAGGAGAGGTAGCTCACTGATTGTCCCACAACTGTCAAAACCTCCTAAGGGTCCTCCCCCCAGTTTGGGAATCACTGTGCAGGGTGGTTATCATTATCATTAGAAAGATCTGGTATTTGCTGTTAAGTAAACACTATGGTCATGGTTCAATTAAACAATGTGCATAGATGACAGAAATGCCCATCATTCATAACATTTCAGTACGTGATACTTACTCTGCTGACTCTGCTGACTCTTCGACTGCTCCCTTCGTCTCCATATATAGCTGTGGAACAGCGACTTCTGTTGTGTATTTTCATGTTGATATGATTTATTGCTGTACCAGTCTGTGTACTATCTTCTGAAAGCCCTCATTCAAGACAACACTGACAGGGTGTAGGTCCTTACAGATGAAGATCTCCACACACTCTGTTATCTTTTGTGCACACACAGAGCTTGATGCAGTTTGCAGAAAATTGAGCTGTGAGCAATCTGCATGTTTAGCTTTAGCCACAGGTTGTAAAGCCTCAGCCTTGTGTTGGCTCAAATTCCTAAATCTGAATTGTGTCTAACATGAACAGCTTTTATTTGTAGGAGCTGACTTTAAGTTACTACCCAATACTGACTAAATCCTGGTTTATACTTATAGTTTATATGCTTTGTCAAATCAGCGGCATAGTCTACACCCTAGGTATGCATAGCTCCGTACCTACGCAGAGGCCTAGGTTCGTAGCTGATGCGCACATCCTCCTAAATGTAACTAGGCGTTGAATCGACACAGACCACAAGCCCTGTGATTGGTCTGCATTGTATTTCCTGCATTTACAGCACTTCCGGAATCACCGTCCACCAGCCTTACATCGGCTGTGTATTTCATTTCCTCTGACGTCTCCTCTCTATCCTTCCCTGTAATCATTGCTGTATGATAAACAGCAACATGTATCAGCTTTAAATTAATATAATACGTTTGGAATCGCTGTGAAAAAGTAAACAGAAAATGTAGCGGGGCCAGGAACAGGCGACTCTACTATCAGAGACGACGCGGCCCTGAAGCATTTCGGTGATCATTGTTGCGAGTCACAAACAAGTATGTGGTTTTTATGGCCGCCTAGGCCACAGCTGCATAGGGTCAAAGTAGAAGTATAAACCAGGTTTTAACAACAGTTTTTTTGTCAGAAGGAGTCCCAGTTCAAGGGTTATCACAATACAGTAGCACACACAGGGACCCCACAAGAGTTGGGCTTCATTACATCTTAAATAATTGATTCTAGGATTGTCTGAAAGGATATTGAATTGAGTTAAAAAAAATACATTTCAATGCACTGATGATTTTTTTCACTCAGCCAAAATAAAGAGACACACTTAATTGTAGTCAGATGTTTGATTTATATCTTTTTTGATACTTAAAGAGAACTTTTTCAGTAAAGAACGTTGGCCGATTGGGTTTAGTGTGGAATAACCAATGACAACCAAGAAGACTTTTTTTTCACCTTTGTTTGTAATTATGATGAGATCAGCTGCACCTTTGTCCTGAGCTGTTAGAGCTCTAAACAAAGTGCAGAGATAAGCCATATGAGATATAGGCTATGAGAGACCAGTGTCACACAAACTCTTTAATGATTTCCTCCTGAAATCCATCACAAGGAGGCATTCTATTACCCCTGTCAAGGCTCCATACAGCCCCCATCACCACCCCCCACTGCCATGTGGCATCCCTCAGAGTTTCTTCTGACTGGCCTCGTATTGATCTCTTGTTGTGTCCCTCTAATGAAAATGGATCTGTTTTTTTCCCCCGGGGTCTCAGACATATCACTCAACTCTCTGGTCACTATTCTTCCTGCTCTTCACCAGGAGATTTTCTCAGATATGGTCCTTCAGCGACAGGATGGGCTGGGACGGAGTAAGATGGGGGGGAGGCAGTGAGGACAGCCTAAAGATCAAGATCAATATTGGCCACATCAGCAACTTAGCACTCTCACCCCTCCAAAACAAATCCAGATAACACCTCAAATATCAGCTGGTGCATTAGACAGGAGCATCCTCAGATCAACTGGTCATATCTGATCATTTAGGACCTGAGCGTCAGCAGTAGATCTAAGCATCTATCTGGGTGTGTCTTTTCTAAAATGTAAAGCCAAGACCTTGAGATGTAATATTTATTTGGCAGACAGAGTTCATGTTTGAAAAGCTAAAAAGAAGGTTTTAAAAGACCACAGTCTGAGATTAAAAAAATTTTTTTAGTCATAAATCACGTGAAGCTACCAAAGAGAAATCAGAGGGATAGTATAAAGCCCGGAAATGACAAAAAAACAACAATGTACAATTCACGAAATAGGCAAATCTGTTGGGATAAAACGTTTTATGACAAATAAAATAGATAAATCATCAAGAATGATTTTAAACATTCTGCAGTGGGGGGTAGATCATATTTGGAGTGTTCAGCTGTTCCACAGGTTGGGCGTTAGTTTAAGTTTCAGTCCGGGTGCAGCTGATTGGTTGACCTCAGCAGTACTTCTTCATGTCCATACTGCAGCTGGAGCACTAAGTAAGGCAAAGCCAATCCATTAAGAGTCTTAAAGGTCAACTACATTTTTTTTAAATTAATCCTGTGATGGAGTGGAAGCCAGTGGAGAGACGGCAGCACAGGTGTGATGTGGTCCACAGATTTTTGAAGCTCTGAGCCCACATACATACGAGCTGCTAGAGTGCTCACATTCAAATGAGAGTTCAGGCTTTGTCATGATTTATATCTGGTTTAATACATGTTACAAATATGTTGCAAACATTTCTCTGAGTTCACAGCTATCAGGAAAACTTTCAATCCTTCAAACGTGACTTTTCTGGCTTTTCAAAAAAGTGCAAGCGTTCACATTTTCAAACATCCATTAGCTCCAGTTTAAACTGCCTCATCTGCAAACATGAACTGTGGCAGTAAAGTATGTTGAAGTATTAATGTCCTCCTGAGTGGTTTTACGTATGGAACTTATTAAAATTCATCAAAAGTGTCATGAGGGTGTCATTCATGCATGTGGCAGTGCTTGAAAACATTTGCAAACACTGACTCTAACACAGACTGATGCACAATGTTAAGATCGTTAGGGGGAAAAGTGTCTAATTTGAAAGTATCTGTGGTGTTTGTTTTTTAATTTTTTGGAGTTATTTTCATCTTTGACATTTTTTTTGACAAACAAATCCCATTTCAGCGTTTCTAAATTCTGCAGACTGACATTATTCTGCTTCTGTCCATCCAGGTGACTTTGTGGAGAGGCAGCTCTGCCGCGATGCCATCCTTCCGATGCCGGCCATCTGTGAGGTGCCCTGCCCAAAGGACTGTGCCCTGAGCCCCTGGACCCCCTGGACTCTGTGCTCCCACACCTGCTCTGGAAAAAACACAGAGGGCAAGCAGACCAGAGCTCGATCCATCCTTGCCTACAATGCAGGAGAAGGTATGTCCAGCTCAAGCATCAGACGCAGGCGTAGGGTTAGATAGATATCAGGTCATGCCCAAGAGGGACTTGTGTGGATCTTTAAGCAGGAGTCGTATGACAAAATGAACCTAAACCGTACCCCCAAACCCTGGTCCTGCCTTCAAAAACCTCTTGGTCCATAGTGATGTTAGATGTGCAAGTGTCAAAACATTTCTTCTGCTGTAGATCTCAGCTGTCTCACCCTCTCGAGCACAGTTCAGGCCAAAGATTTGTGACAGAGAATCAAAACTTCTACTTGCAGCCAGCTGGTCTACAACTCTGTGAAAGTGAAGCCTTCACCAGGCGTAGAAGGGGTCTGCTGTCTATGTGCTCTGTATGTAGCCTAAAATGTGTGCTTCAGCTGCATTAACTGATCTGGCATGCCAGAGCCCTCCAGATCAGATACACAAGTCTTCTATTTTTCCCGGATGCCGGAGCACAACGCATCAATTTCAGCAGAGCAGATGGAGCAGACAGGAAGTCAGGCACCAAAAGAAAATGAAAACATCCGGTTAATTTTCAGAATAAAACATTATGTGTTATCACCAGATCAAATTTCACTTAACTACAACAACAAACCGTCATCAGGAGCGGAGCCAGGCCTGGAGTTGACAGGTCAGAGGTTTTCAGAGGACCATAAAGACAACATGGATGAGCAGAGGAGTCGGAAAATCACTGATTCAGTATTTACTGCAGAAAAACCTCGGTCACATGACTCCGGCGGTCCTGCTCCGTGCTTCGCTGTGAAAATAGAGTCGGTGTGTGCTGATGGACAAGAGAGCACAGAGCCAGACTGCAGCAGATCAGAGACAGACCGGACAAGGATCTGGTGGAGGTTGGATGTTAAACCCCCGACTCGTTACACATATTGGCAACTTCTCCTGATACTGTGCGTCTACCATCTAAGAGCTAAGAGAGCATCGACTCTACTGCCGTTGGCCCATAATCTTTTCAGCTTGTTATAATGGAGACAACCTGACAGCAAACTGTGCAGAGGCATTGTTCAGCACAGATGGAAACATTGCAAAATAGCCTCCATTTTTTTCAACATGCAACTAGTGAACCAGCTACCTCGTTCAGTGCTTAAAAACTGTAAACGTCCTGATACAATTAATGTGCATGGATTTTTTCTTATAACAAAAAACCTAAATACAGACACCAAAGCCATATTACTGTCCTCCATGAATGCAAAAAACTCTCCTCTGGTAATTGGTGCAGGTGTCAGGTGTAATTTTCCAGCAGGGAGAGCACAGCAATTGGCAGGAAGCAGCATCTTCGTGTTGTCATTATTCCTCTCCTCCCTAAGCTGAACTGAAAGAAAGCCGTTTGTGTTTCTGAGCTGTAGCACCACCAGCATCTTTCTCCAACTCAATAGAACTCACCACAATTGTTGCAGAGCTATGTTTAGCTTGCAGATGCTTCCTCTTCAAATTTGTAGTAGAGCTCTTGTCCTCCAAACACAGCTTACATGTCAGAATGATGTTCTCGTCCCTTTCACCCAAAAACTCCAAATAATTGGAATATTTTCACAAAGTAAACGCTGTCCTCTCTGTCATCTCACTCATGCACTAGTTGAATTAGCTAGCTGCGCATGCACACTGAGACAAGGGTAGGTTTACCTTCTGCTGGCACTACATAAACCTGTCATGAAGTAAGATTAAACATAAATAGTGCAAATGCTTCAGGATTTTTAGCTTTTTGTCAGAAACTGATTACCTTACTTTATGAAAAAGCAACTGGACCGTATCTTAATTTCCTGAGATTTGTTAGTTTGATGAGGCACGTGCATTTCAGTTCTGCTTCCATTTCCTAACAGCGACATAAACCTGTCAGGGGTAACCCTCAGTGAGAGTTTTGCAGTCAACAGAAAGTTGTAGTTATTTGCCAGGACCTGCTGTGGCCACAAAACGCAGCATCATTTGTGGCACATTACGTCACCAGAGTTGTGAGAAGAGGATCATGTCAGACTGCAGCAAGCAGTTTGAAGTTTGGCTAAGCTTCACTTAAAGAAGATTAGAAAAAACAAAGTGCAGCATGTTTGGCAAAGACATTATATGCAAGGGAGGAAGCACGTCCAATGAGACAAAGTGTTTACTTCAACAAGGCCTGATTTGAGGGAATGCACTGCGGCCTGCTGTTTATAAAAACAACCTGGCTACAGCTGCCAATCACAGCTTTCGCAACGCCTCGTCACTCTCAGGTACAAATCCCAGTTGAGTTCATGTTTGCATTTATATTGAGGTTAACAGATCGAGTAACCCCCCCCCCCCCCCGTCCTTGGTTCCTGTAGAGGAAGGTTTGTAATGTCTCTTTTTGATATAATCTTTTAAGAAAGAGAGATGTATGTTTTGATGAATGAAGAAAAAGAAAATGATTGTAACAGCTGACAGTTCACTTTAAGAAAATCACCAAAAATCCTGGAGTCAGAGTTGATCAGACTGAAATGGTACTTAACTCTCACTGCTGCAGCTTTTCTCTGCTGTGTTCTCAGATGGTTTTGTCTCATGTCAAAATCTTTGGTCTGAACTGATCTCTGCATATGAAGAATGAAATGTTAGAGTGAAATGAATTATTCTGTGTCCCTCTACAGCGACTGCAAAGGTTGTGGCTTGGGTTACTGTGATGCAGGGTAAGACTAGAAGAATAATGAGACTGATTGTCTGGACTGTGCTATATGTTCATTAAATAATCACCAGGATTCTGCCCTCTTTTCAAGGTCCGTCTCTGCTGTCTAAGGTCCAGCCAGTCTTCGGTACATTCATATTTGATGTTTCTAGATGATAGACGGTGAATTTTGCTGATGTAGTGCATAGTCCTGGTAAATTAAACTAGATGGGAATGCGGCCCCCTTTCTTGATGTAATAACCTCCTGCCAGTCTGCTGGGCCAGCAGAATCTGTGTGTGCTTTTAGACTAGAAAAACACTTGCAGACTAGTCGTAGAATATTTGTGTATTCCTTAGCATTGAGTGTTTTCAATCCCAGGAGTGTGGAGTCGATGGGTATCTAAATATGGCTGGAATGATACTGAAGTAAGTGCCTCTGTGTTGAAGCCCAACCCTCCAAGCTGCCAATCACACCCTGAAAATGGAGCCGTTCTCACCAAGCCTCGTAATGAGAAGAAACGGGAGGCAGCACAGATGGTTAGCGTGTAGCCTGGCAGCAGATCAGAATTTTATCTTTAACTTCCCGCTACCATTTTAACAGCTCTCGCAGTCGTCTCCTGGACCACATTGCGTGACATGCTGTCTCTGGCATATTCACAATAACGCAGCATCCAGGCTGGAGTAAGGAGACACCTCATACATAATGGATGCTCCTACTCCAACGTCCGTGCTGGGCTGCAAGAGGACGTCCATGCAGAGCTCGATGCAGGCTGCAGGAAACATGCTGCCACGTGTTTATTGGCTTTCCCAGCAGTTAGCAGGCAGACTCTGTCGGAGTTTTAGATGGATGATAACAACTCAGCATAGAGACGGACTGGTTGATGGTGGGAGTCCTGACTAAAGTCACTCAGACCTCTCTCTGCAGGCCATCAGCTTAAGCAAAGTGAGCCTGGTTGGACTTCAGCATACAGAATGTGTTTTATGATGGAGCACAGACGAGTGGTTGAGAGGATGTGTAAGGAGAGAACCAGTCTTCTTGTGAAATGAAGACCAGGGAGTTTCATCGTATTTGTTTGGTGCTATAGGCTCTATAATGCATATATGTTCAGGTCTATACACCCCGTTTTAAAATCCTTGTCCTCATGCATCAGCTACAGCTTCCACCTCCTCACAGGTTTCAGGTCACACTCATGAAAACAGTGGAAACATTTTATTTGTCTCCATCCACACGTTTCAGATTTCTTATTACAGATTAAATAAAACAGTGTTATTGATTTCCATCCCCAAAGTCAAACTCAGTGTACACAGAAGAGCTGTCTGCATGGGATTTACACCACAGGTCCTCAGGGGTCGAAAACGGAAAACCTGGATCAGATTTGACCCAAACATTATTAACAATATGCTCATATCTGATCTGGTTCTGGCCTGAGATATCTTAGACTCCAGCTTGGGGGATGTCTGTGCAGGATAGATAAAACTGACCTGGAAAATTGAGGAATTTAAATTGATAAAACAAATGCCATTTTACCGCTGAGGACGCTCAACATGTTGCACACAACATTGTGTGATATTCATCTCACTGTACATAATCTTTAATATATTTATCTAATTTTCTTCTACTGAAACTTTTTGTTAAGTCAGACCATACAAGAGTGAGTCTTTTTTTCATCTTAGAACAAACAACAGCTGTGTGATTGATGACTGTACAGAAGAGCTGCTGGGTTTGACCTTTTAGTCATCATTTTCCTTGAGCTAACCCTCCCCTCTCCATCAGAACAGACGTCATTGTCACTCTCTTAACGGATCCTATGTCAGAAAAATTGTCACGCAAGTTAAAGACATCATGCTGGTTCCTTTCTTCTTCTATGACGTGGACAAAGAAGTGCTGCATTACAGAAAACTAAATGAAACAGAAGAAAAGAAAAACAAATGTCAATATGTCAAACCTTGTTATTCTGACAGAGCAAAACTGAGATCACCTACCAGTCCTACCAGGAAATACAATCACTAGACTGAAAAATACCCTTGCTTACCGTATATGCGCAACACATTGAATTTTTGAGGCTCATATTGATCTGATTTTAATGTTTAGAGTTTAATTTTTATATTTTGAATCAGAGATTGCCATTAAAAACAGAGTGACATTGAATTATAAATGTATTATTCTAGCACATCGGCATTTAAGTTATAATAATAATAATTTTATTTGTAGAGCATTTTTCATACTTTATGTATTCGTATTGGTGTTCGTACCTGCAGGTTGACGTCTGCCGGCCTTTGGTGCATGTCATCTCGACTTTCTCCTAAAATATATTTCCAGTGTTTTTTTAACTGTCCTATAACATAAGTGAATCTCTGAAACACAACTTACACAACTTAACTCATCATAAACCATTAAGGGAGACATACTTTACTCATTTTCCCCTTTTAATATCAGTCTGAGACGCCTGTAGAGTTGCTTTTCATGATTTGCAGTTCAACAGACTTCTCATACATCTTAAACTGGCATCCATGAGAACCCTCATAGTGATATAAAGTTACACACAGATTGTAGATGTTACTTCTTTTTCAAGCTTTGTAGTCATGAAACAACCTGAAAGTTAGTCCGAAACAGGAAACGTCTAAGGCTCACCATTAGCGCCCACTTAGCTCCCCATTTATCACTATTAAAATACTTCTGCTATCAGTACATTATCCTCTGTTATGTTACTTACAGCTTGTGGTTTGAGCCTTCATTAGAGGTCTTTATAGATGAACAGTCCCAGGTTTCAGTAACCCTAGAGACTAAATCCCGTTGCTGGCCTTTGTTTACAAAAGAGTCATCAGTCAAGTGCCGAGCACAAACAGCTACGTTGTTGTCCTGAAAACATAAAGACTCCTCACTTCGTCTTTGGGAAGAGAAAAGAGCCATGACTTTCCTTCACAACCAAAAGAACATTTAAGAGAAACTTTCAAAGTTGTACTGAATAAATCAACAAAGAGTAGAGGAAAAGCTGAGCAGTGAAATGTATTTTCTAAGAGAGGGGAAATTTGAATGAGCCTCCAGATGGGTGTGTCCTGCAGCATCGTCCTTAGGACGGCAGAGCCTGGCTTCAGGTTCAGGCCTTGTTTTGGTAGGTCCTTCAAACGAGCTGGAACCAAGAAACGCACAGGGATCACACCAACATCTGTGTATCATAAGTCTCTATTAGGAGCCACAAGGCTTTTTCAAGAGATTCCTGGCCAAGACGGGCAGCAGAACAGTTAGCAAAGTTTGACAAACATACATTCAAACATAAAATAAGATACATAACCTAATAAAGACAAAAAATAACAAGCGAAAACAGCACAAACTTGTGTTCATTAACCACAATCATAAATTTATCAGGCTTCCAAAAGGAAAAAGGTAAAGCATGCAGAATCACCTTGAAAGCCTCCAATGACAGTCCACCCAGTTGAAAATGCCCGAAATACCATTTCCCCAGCTCAGTTCTGACCTCTGGATCTAGCCAGTAGAGTTCCTGAGACTGAAGGTTGAGTTCACGTACTTTGCTTTTTGGTACCATCTGAACTTTACAAGACGGAAGACCTTAAATAGACTTGTAAATAAGAATACCCTAGTGTTAAGTCTATTTGTTTGACAAGGCAGCCGATCCAACAGTGATGAGTGACGGCTTTAAACTTACAGATGCACCTCAGTGCTCCATGACACTCTGAGCTCTCTGCACATCACCGACGGACTCTTTTCAATTAACATTTAGCTGCATAATCAAGTCGACACACTCACACTGCACAATGATAGAAGTAGCAAGGCGGCGCGTAAGCTAATTATTCGGGTCAAGACAAACAGTAGGGATGACAGAAGGGATTACCGGCTGACAAGGTCGTGTTGGGTAAATAATCCTCACAGTAAATATGTGAACACAGTGATGATGATTATACAAAGGAGTCTGTTAGGGAATAGTTTACATGAGCGGAAATGATAGCAGCTATTTGAGCGGTGCATTTTTCAAACAGGCCTTGATGACTCTTAAATATTTATCAATTGACTATTTCATTAACCCGTGCAGCGGTAATGGTGTCCCTCTATGTGTTAATGAGCTGCAGGCTTGATGAATGACTGCCCTGATGAAATCCAATAATATATATATTTTATTAATGACCATGCGAAGGACGTTCTCCCTGTGCTGTTACACACAGGTCAGCCATTTTCATCTCTCAGGGGCTCTGTCTCCTGTCTGCCTCAGACGCTTCATCTCTGACTTGAAGATGTCATTCTGTGACTTCTGGAACACTAATGGCTGACCTTCTGGGGGGTCTCCTCTTCCAAGGTGATGGCAGCTACTAATGACAAGGTTTCACGGTGAAGAGGGTCACATGATGCACACACCCCACCTGCGTCCACACTCAGGTTTCTGTCTTTGTGTGCACACATTGCCTCCCTGGCTTATCTCTTCTTTGTTGAACCTCATGGTTGAACCCCGTCCCCCAGAGACCCTCTACATGGTTTAAAGCCTCACCGCTGGCCGACCTGCATCCATTTTTGCCTTTGTTTGGACATTTAAAGAAAGAAAATAGTTAAGAGTGTTTCAAAGGATAATATCTGATTCTGAAAGCAGTAATTCAATTTTTAAAGAAACTGGCCACATAAATCTAAATGAGCTTCAGTAGTGTGGCAAAACGTTTTTTTAACCTATGTGAACAATCTTTTTAAAGCTACCGTGTAAAGAAACGCCAATATCTAGAGATAATTAGTGGTCACATTCTAGATTGAAACACTCCCTTGCTAACACCTCCCATCAATGAAGCAACAGTGGCTGTCAAGGACAAGAAGCTCCTGTGATGTTTGATAAGTATGATCCTCCATTGTCAATATTTTACCAATAAAAACATCTATCAATACAAATTATTTTGGGCAAAACATCAACTACACTCTTCTTCTTTGTTTACTCTCAACTCTTGCATTTAAGACCGACCCTCACTAAATACAAAAACACATATTTTAATAGTTTGTCCGTTCTATGACGCTGAAACATGGCTTTAAATACTACACACTGTATCTTTAAATGCTACACACTGTATCTTTAAATACTGTGCACTGTACCTTTTAATACTAGAAGCACAGCCTACAGTAGCTTTGCTAGTTGTGAGGTAAAGACTTGCTCCAGCTCCCTCCGCTTGTCACTTTAAGCTTAAACCGAGGAGTCTTTTCAATCGAAGCAGCACTCCACAAAGATTATTTACTTAATATGCAACTGTTTTCTTCAAATGCATAATTAGGACCTAATGATGAGAGACGCGTTAACAAGTGGCGATG
Organism: Notolabrus celidotus; assembly: GCF_009762535.1. NCBI lineage: Eukaryota > Metazoa > Chordata > Actinopteri > Labriformes > Labridae > Notolabrus > Notolabrus celidotus. The sequence continues at coordinate 8,067,529 of NC_048287.1, read as the reverse complement.
CTAGTCTGTTCTGCAATGCATTTTTGAGAACCATCTTCCAACTGATGTGTTGGTCACATGGATGTATTTGAAGCAGCTCACTATTTAGGTGACAATAAAGATATAAAAACCGCATCTTGTACATATAACTTTCACAGTAAGCCCCGCCTCTGACAGGACAAATGGCCAATCATTAGTCCGGCTCATAAACAAGCACCCATGAACATTTTCCAGAAATGTTCAAATGTGAGATAAAGCAGTTTTTAGAAATGGTCCTAAAAGCAGATTGAGCTTCTTTTAAAACTCGGTTTCTTCGTAGTTATTAATGTTAATCACTTTTCAGATTTCTGTGAATGCTTCATGAGAAGTTCAACTTTGATATTTTAAATTCTAGCTTCAATGTTTAAACTTTGAAAGTTTTAAAGTAGTAATGTAATATTCTTGTTTCCATCCTTTGTTTACCACCATTACTTTTGATCAGAGACTTTTACTCAGCACTTTATTTAGTAATTCCCCATGATCTCTGTTTTCTTTCTCTGTCTTTCAGAGTTAGCCTTTTCCTTTACTATGTGCCCACTCTCTGCAGAGTAACGTCCCTCTAAGGAGGTGTTCATATTTACATGAGTGTGCCACTTGTTGGTTATTTGGTAATCAAGTGGAAATCCTGATTGAGTATTATCCTGGTTCACGCACAATTGACTTAAGGGCACCCTTAATATGCAGAGCAGTCCAAAACAAGATGTCAAACTGCTAGCAAAGGTTATGTCTAAACACAGAAATAATAATAAGTCTTTGCATCTTTAAAAGAGCACAAACTTGAGGAAGTGTGATGAGGCAGAGGCCAAATAATCAAAGAAAACGTGTGAGAGTGGGCCAAAAAACTTCCAAAAGAGGAGAGAGGTGAATATACACACATGGAAAATGTAATAACAGGGTGAGAGACGTGAGGAGGCTTTAATAGGATAAAAAAACAACCGGAAACATTCAAGTCAGGGTTTGAAATGTCAAACTTAACCAGCTTAAATAGTTGTTTGTGATGACATTGATAGCCAACTAAAGTTTGTTTGAAACATGAATGATGGTCTTTGTGGTGGAGGTATGACAAACCTGATTCTCGGATACAGGAGACTCAGGCGATCTAATTGCTTGTAGGTTGTGAAACCTAATCAATGAGAAGTGCTTCACCAGTCATTTCTGTCAGACCATCCCTCTGACGTGGTATTTATCCTTTTAAATGATGCTAAAGTTAGAGGCATGCGTTGTGGAAACTGTCTGGTAAACAAGGCCAGATATGAGGACAAATGAGTTGAATAACCCAACAAGGCCAGCCCTGTCATTATATCTGTGTCCCTGGAATAGGTAGAGTGCATTACATTGAAAAGTAGGAACGTTACTCAGCTCCTGGAGAGGCCTGTGACCCTAAGCCCGACTGAGCAAGCCTCAGTATTATCTTACAAGACAGACACAAAGATTGTGATGCCTACAGATATACAGATATATATGGGGATACAAAATCTCCCCACTGTACTGGAGAAGATGCAACATGATAGCATTTCAGAACTTCCTTTGAGTGGGGTGGAAACAAGTAGAAGACTCCGAAGACTTATTCATATGATGTGATGTGGACTGATGGAGAATCTGTGATATAACATAGACCCGTGATCAGACCGACACCTGATGCCTGTGCATTCTGGCAAGAACACATTCCAACTGTTGTGTTGGCATGCACCAGTGTGCATCGCAAATGGACGTCTTGGTGAATCACCCAGAGTACAACACTTTTTTTTCTCCTTAGTGTCTCTCTCTGCCAAATGAAGGCAGTCATTTTTGCTAATCTTACTTTTTTGGCTCCCTTGGATTTGTACTTGTCTCCAGTTATTTTTATGTACCCATTTCGACCCGGCACTCCTAACAACTTTCTGTATCAGTTTTGTTGTATTTCTTTCTTTCTTCCGTGCAGCTAAAACACTCACACTGTGATTTGTTACATTTCTCAGGTGGAATCCAATGTCCCAACGTTAGCGCTCTGCAGGAGGTAAGGAACTGCAACGACCATCCCTGCACCGTGTACCACTGGCAGACGGGCGCGTGGGGACAGTGCATAGAGGACTCCTCCATCCCTGCCACCAACACATCTGTAGGCCGAGCACGCGGTGACGACGTATCCTGCTCAGTGGGGATGCAAACCCGCAAAGTCATCTGTGTGCGGGTCAATGTGGGCCAGGTTCCTCCAAAGAAGTAAGACCCTGAATTATTCCTAATGCATAGAAACTGTTCATGAATTTGAGACAAGAATGCATCATTATTTCAAAGTTTTAAAATTGAATATTGCTATAGGCTGTGTTGTGCAGGTCAGAACATGCTGGTTGTGGAACAGGTTTCTTTTTCTTTTGTCAGATAATAAGAGTCGATGGCTATTAAATGAAGAAGTAGGCCAAACATCTACTTATGCTCATTTCTCCATTTTCAAACTACATCTTTAGCAGTGTGTTGCTAGGCTAGGAAGCTGGTTACAGTATCTGCATACTGGTTCTAATTCACTATAATTTACTAAAGTGAATTTCCTCAAAATTTTCCAAAGCTGTACCCAAAAGTTTCCAAAGTTTTTCTTCCCTCACTTCCCTCAAAGACATGGATGAGTGTCAACTTGATGTTACATGAAGCAACAGAGAGCTACACTATGATGACAGATTTGGCATTCATATCAGTGCGTTGTGTGAACAGACGGATTTTTAGAAATCTTCAGTGATTCATCCTCTTCAGCCTTGGATGTTTTTAATCATCCTGTTACGTATTGCTCTTTGACTGGCTTGTACAGCTCACATGATATCAACATCATCACCCCCATGTTCCCTTGTTGTGAATTTTCCCGAATATTTCCAGCTGAGTCCTCACATCAGCTCACCTTGACATCATGTTTAAGTTTTACTAGGGGGGCTGGCAGGTAAATCAGGTACAGTGAGTATGAAAATTTCAGCTGTTTACGTCTACACATGCAGCACACCCAAAAAATTTGGGACATATTATGGAAATTTTGTGCACGTGTGAACACAGCTGTTGGGACGTAGTTACTGTAAGTTGTCTTTCATCTGTTGAAATTATTAACGCTTTTACTTATTCTTATTAAAAGGCAGCTTCAGTTTTTTGGCTGAGTTTATTTTTTGCACTCAGCATGTTTTGTCGTTTAGTCTCCTGGTCCGTGTGTTGCTGCTGTCTGGAGGAGGTGTTAGCTGATGAGCTGATGAGCTGCTGGGCCACTGTTTCAGCATCAGGGTCTGTTTCCCTCCCGAAGGCATCTGCTGGGAACATGAATTATCTATTTATTTATTCAACACAACAAGAGCATTATTCTGGCAGCACAGCAGCACTGCGCAGGCAAACCCCGCCAGCCCCCATGCTGCGTATGGAAATTCATCTCGCTTTTACTCCTGAACCCACTGTTACATGCTGAGCGGTGAACCCGCTGCCTTGGGACACACTTTCACATCAGTGGAGAGAGGGGCTTCCACTTTCAGTAGCAGCACCAGCTGTGGCCGAGATGTGACCACCAAACACAAAGTGGAATTGGCACTTTCAGATGCATTAGTATGATTGCAAAAATGATAGATAAATATGGATGTGCTGTTTATGGATCAAATGTGGTAAAAACAATGTTGAGCTCTGACATCCTTTTCTCCAATACGGGTGCAATAATTCGTATTTCGTATTTGTGTCTGAATGAGATTCTTCTCTTGTTGAATTTTAATTGGTGAGCTGCCACGGGAATTATGTGCAGAGATAATTTCCTGACATCCTTACTTTTCTATTGGCAGGGGATTTTATGATCTGGGAAAAGGTTAAAGGGGAATTCTGGTATTTTAAACCTATGCCCTCAGGCACTGTCTTTTATCAGTCTTTCCTTGCTTTCTTCACCACCTTTCTTCTGTCCTTGAATCCTTCTCTCCCTTCTTTCCCCCCTGCCTCCTCTCTTTCCTTGTTCTTTAACTGGTCTAATAATAAACTGAACAAAAATCAAATAAACCCTAATTATAGATTCAAGGTTTCCTTTTTTCACAGCTTTGTTTTGAACGGGGAATTGTACACACACACTCACACACTCTCAGTCCCAGTCTCAACCCAAATCCTGTGCTAAATCAGGCACATTAGGAACCTCTGCATGAACTCCCAGCGTGGTCCCTCTGGCTCTGATCCAGCACATCTCTCTCAGATTTTCAAGGGTACTTCGTATGTGTGTGTGTCTGAGCATTTCAATGATGTACCTTCAGGTGTCCGGAGAGTCTGCGCCCAGACACCGTCAGGCCCTGCTTACTGCCATGCAAGAGAGACTGCATTGTCACCCCCTACAGCGACTGGAGCCCCTGTCCATCAACATGTCGAGCAGGTAGCTACGTTTTTTTGTTATATTCATTACACACGATATGTCACATGGGCTAAATGCCGCAGTGTTAAACAGTACCTTGGGTATTTTTAAACCTGGAGCACATTTTACATATTTAAAGCATATTTAAAAGTTGTGGAATCACTCCAGTAGATTGTTTTATCCAGCAGGCTGCAATAGCTTCGGTCGAGTCGTTACAGGCAAATGCAGCGAGCATCTACTAAGAGTTTCTTTTTTGTTCCTGTCCTCAGATTGTTCTTCTAAGTGTCTGACAACATTACCGAGATGGAGCTTCTTAAAGATTAAGATGCATTTTTTAACTGTAAAACTATTTTACATTGCTCCCATCAAAGCCACCTGACTCCACAAACCAGTAATCTTACCTCATAGAAAATGGGAGATCACTGTGGAGCTGCGCGGTTATGGCAAAAATCACATGATGAGAAACATGTTCTTCCATTCTTAATGTCAGGATTATGACCTTTAACTGGATAAACAACTTCAGTTCAGGATCTGTACCTAGAGTACGGTTTGTAGCATTTCCATTTAGCCTTTTACGATGAGATAAAGTGTCACTATATTCTGTAATCGGTATCATCTCAGCCCTTGATAAATGATCCTTCAACAGCAATCTCTGTGACTTTGGCCTTGAGAGAACAGCAATGTGATATGATTGTCCAGATATAGATGCAGACTTCCTGTAAAGTCAATAACCTCCACCACCCATGGAGATGTATCGGATACCACAGAGCAGTTGTTGGGATGGTATTCAATATTTCACTTAATTGTATTAGCCTCTCCTTGAAGTGGTCAGATTCAGCAGATGGTGAGCGAATAGATGCATTACAGAACTGGACTGAAATACACTCAGACTAAATTTAGGAAAAGACCACACAAATGATACCTACATTATTCACATCCTTGCTCTGCTGGGATCAAGGCAAAGTTTATTAGGGCTTGAGCACCGATTGTGTTAGCTCATGACAGATTTTTTCTAACGTTTCCCGCTCTATGAGGAAGAAATGGCCAAATCACTTTTTTTTTTTGGCAATTTCCAGGGGTCCTTTTAGTTTACACTCATACAGCATTCACCCAATCTGCTTCAAGGTTGGTTTGCAGCTAGGAGAGACCTAAATGATGAAATATCATTTGGCTTCTGTACTGTCAAAGCAGCGGAAAAGTTTGACAACGGTGATTTTTTCAGCCATTTTCTGGGGCAACACTTTGGTTAATTTCTCCAACAGGGTTCATACAGTCCACTTTTATATTTTTTGTACAGCCAGAAAGCACTTTGAGAAAAAATGTTCTTAGGCTTGTCTACAAAATTCAATGGGTGCAGCCATGGCGGCTTTTAAATGTGGTATAGGGGCACTGGTGGCCTAGCGGTCTCAGCACCCCACATTCAATGGCTACAATCCTCATTGCAGGGGTCGCCGGTTCAACTCCCGGCCACGACTATTTGCTGCATGTCTTTTCCTACTCTCTGTTCCCTGCATTTCCTGTCTCTCTTCAGCTGTCCTATGCATAAATGCAAAATAGCCCCCAAAAATATAACTTCAAAAAAATAAGTGGTCTTGCCATACAACAGAAAGTTACTGTTACTCAGACATAACGGGTCCAAACAGCCTCAAACTTTACATGTAATATCCCTTTTTGAATGCATCTTTATGCATTTTGGGGAATTTTGACTAAGTGCCATGCACCTATTGGCAAAAGCGAGACTTGCTTGACATGATTTGATAGGTTTACAAAGAATCCACACTGTCATGTGACTTCGTGATGAGGGCAAACCATAACAATTTGGAGCCTTTAGGAATGTCCTTTCATTGGAAAAGGCAGCGTAGCTACAACAGTTACAACACATAGTCACTTACACCAAACCCTGACATGCATCGCACCCTGTTTTGCCCGAATGTGTCAATACTGCTTGCAGTTTGAATTCAGTTTGATCTTCCCTCTCAGTTGCTAGATTATTTACATTATTCAGCTGAAGGTGTAAATGTATGTGTGTATTCTTGTGTTTTTGCTCAGATGGTAACACCAAGAAGAAGCAGTACAGGAAACGTATCGTCATCCAGTCACCAGCCAACGGTGGTCAAGATTGTCCTGAAGTGTTGACCCAGGAGAGAGAGTGTGATGCACCATCTGTCTGTCAAGGATACAGGTAACTTGTGCTTAACATACAGTATTTAACTTTAACATCTGCTCACATGACTCTCTTAGAACCTCATAGATGCAGTTACAAAAATAAGGTATGAGTAAGTTTTGATTGTTTTGCAGAACAAGGAAACTGTTTTCCTTTTTTTTAATAATTAAGTTTAAAGATATTTTAAGACTTTTGAGAGATTTAGCCCTTTAAGGATAACCAACAGCATGCAGATACAAATGGGTTCATTTAGGACCAGACCCCTGCCAGATTGGCTATAATGGTCCTATATTTCTTACATACACATCTCCTCATTATGGCATAAACAAACCCAACCCATCTGACCCAAACATGTTTTAGCAGAGCATTAAAAGTGAAAGCACGTTCATCAAGTCATGTAGCCTTTTCGGTACTGGCACCTTAACAGTGCAGACCCAGAGACCGACAATGCACACATTGTTTTAACACAACAATTCCCATTCAAGAAAAAAAAAAGATTATCCTTCCAGTCTTGATAGGCTATATTTGTCAGCTGGCAGATAAAAAAAAAACTACAAAGAATCTAAATGCCAACTCAGTGGTTTATTTTCAGGCCATATTGCCTAGCCCTATACAGACTTGTCATTTGGCCCAGCGGTCAATTTGAGTACCACTCCACTTGAGTGGCTGATTTTTACCCATAAAATGGAAAAAAGACACAATAAACATTTCATCCTCAAGGGTTTGCTGGCAAGAAATTTTACTTTATTGTTGTTTCACATCTGGTCCAGGGACTCAAACTTGCAGCCACCCTCCTTGTATCTGAGTTCCACTCCCTGCTGATTCTTACACCATTTCTTTTTTTTAGATGGAAAACCCACAAGTGGCGAAGATGTCAGCTGGTCCCATGGTCAGTTCGCCAGGACAGCCCTGGAGCTCAGGAGACCTGCGGGCCAGGCATTCAGATTCGGGGTGAGGACAGCCACATTCACATACACACACATACACACACTGTATATGAAACACATGAGTTAAACAGAGAGAGAAGAGAAGGAAAACAACATAACCATGAGCAGTCATCAGGAAATGGCTAAAGACAGAGCTGTGGTGGTTAGGGTGGGGATCTGGGAACCTGCAGCCTGGAACAAGGGAGTTGGCATCAAAGTAGAACCTGAGGGGTGCTTATAACTATGATCTATCTGTAAATGATGTGGGACTGGGAAGAGAGTTGTAAATGGTAAGAATAAGTGCAACAAATCTAACCCTCTGAGTTCAACAACAGCAACAGAGCTGAATGAAGTACAGGCTTAAATGTCAGGAGATTCAGTTTTACAGTGGAAGCAATACACTGGAGTTTCTTCAAATATGGTGGGCAAACTAACGAAACAAAGAGGCAGCAGAACCAAGAGACTGCCAGTCTGCATAGCATTAATGATACCTTGATATACATTCTCATGACAGATCTGAAAATATTTTGGTGCAATCTTAAAGTATGTGCAACCCATCACAGCAGGCATTACTCTCCAGAAATCCGTATCAAAGTTTCACAGATCTCAAAGAGTAATTCCAGCTGCATCACTCTCAGTTAAGGACCATCATTTTAGTCCCTGTTTAACAACGGCAGGACGATCTCTGTCCCACCGATTTCATTCTGTTCACTGAGAGTAGCACTAACACCAGTGGCCTGAGTAAGAGGCAGACAGCTGACTTCAGGACAAACACACACACTCAGACTTCTATTAGAGTGTCAGAGACTGATGCCATTATCTGATTCCAATGAAGAGCATCCTGCTCCTCCATCTTGGGAGGTTCTTGTCATTAAGCACCATTACCTGTAATAGTATACTCTGAGCTGGAGAGACACAATTCAATACAGACCTCTTACTATTCACCCCCTCACTCAATACTACCAGCAGAAGGCCAAAGCC